>NC_041389.1:75774203-75900649 GCF_002162155.2 Triticum dicoccoides | reverse complement strand
GAATTCGCGGGGAGGGGAGAAATTATGGTTGGACACGCATGCATGCATGGGCCCGCATCCTACATGGATAACTTTGTCTCCAGCGATTCGCCTAAAGGAATCGCGCGCTGCAACGCGCGGGCGTGAAAAAGCAATTTTGTTTTGAATGGTATAAAACTTTTTAAAGTTACATAAAATTGTTTATTACATTTATAAATATTTTTAAAATTCATATACATAACTTTGAAATGCATGATCATTTTGTTAAATATCATGAACATTTTCTGAATGGTACAATTTTTCTTCTAAAATCACACATACTTTTATTTACAATTGTATAAACATTTTTAATGTTTAGTGAACATTTTCAGAATTGAGTAATTAATTTTCGAAATATATATAATTCCAAAAGTTATGTATATATAAAAAGAAAAGAAAAAGCACGCGTGTAACACAGAGAAAACAACACGTAGGGCGAGGGGTAGCTTGGCTACCCTAGAGCCGCTGGACACTAGTGAATTATAACAGCGCCAATAACATAAGAACAAATGTGGCCGCGCTATTTATTGTACAATACCCTCTACTGTGTCACTTAGATTTTTGAATTATTTAAAAAAACATGAATATGAAAACGTTTATCAATTTGAAAAGAGTTCATCATTTTTGAAGAAAAGCTCACAAAATTGAAAAAGTTCATTGTTTTTTATAGAAAGTTCATCAAATAAAAAAAGGCTCATAGAAAATGTTCATAAATTTTAAAAAAAGGTTCATCAATTTTGAAAAAGTACATCAAATTTGAAAGTTCACAGAATTGGAAAAGTACATCTATTTTGAAAAAAGTTCACTGCTTTGAAAAAACTTCACAAATTTTGAAAAATTATATCTGCCGGCCCAATCGGGCTCTCGCCTGTGCGGGATGCCGAGAATTTGAAAAAATGTCATTCGTAGAATGAATTCAATAAGGTATCAGAACATGGGCTATTAGGCATGTGGGCTTAATTTATTTCAATGTGCATTCCCTCCAATGTATCATGGGCTAATCGACACCTACACTTATATAGTAAGTACACTAGCTCCCAACTAAAAAAAATGAGAGTTGCCTCAAGAAAAAGTACACCTGCTCCTATGCTAAAAAAATACCACCCGCTGAAAATCATCGCACTTAGCGATCTATGGAGTGAAGCTAGGTGGCAGGTGGGATTGGCGACCCAGCCACTCTAGAGTCTGTTGAAGTATAAATGCATAGCCGATCTTTTCCCATCAGCTTGAATTTTTTGTTGAACTGGTTGGTGCCGCTGTTCTGATATTTTATTGAATTCATGCTCCATGTAACTCATGCAAAAGTTTGAACTATGGAAAAGGGCCGCACATTATACTCCAACAGAGGCAATAGCATGTGTTGAGGGTCTTGCTCACCCTCAAGACCTCCATGGCCGGGCTAGCTTCTTACTATCGAAAGATATAAGCAATGTGCACACTTGTGCAGGAGATTAACGCGACGTTGACGACTTTGTACTTGTGAGCCTATGAATTCTATGATGTTCTGCCATGGGGCTACCATATTAGAACGGTAGACAAGAAAACGCTAAAGGGGTGCCCAGGAGAGTATCCTCTAGAACCAAAAATGGCAGCTACATGAGCAAGTCGTGAGAATCCTCTAGAACCAAAAATGGCAGCTATATGATGTCGCATTAAGCCGTGAGAGTTGTGCGGCAGGCCATGGCGGGCAAGTCTCACGACAATCCAACAGCAATCGAGGTCGGCAAGCGAGGTAAAAATCTTGATGCAAAGGGGTGCCCAGCATCTCCAAGTGATGCACTAGAAGGGGCGATGGTGGAGGGCAAAAGGGCACTGTAGCACGACTTGGTGGAATACTTGTGGTCCACTGAACATGATCAAATGAATCTAATGGTTCTCCTCTCTAGAAAACGCTAAACTCTACTGTGTGATTTATACTAATGTATGATTTACGACAACAATACATTACTGTAGTAACTTGCGCGCTAAAATTTTTGTCAGCGCCGAAATAGCGTTTTAGCGTGTTGGGCTGGTGTTTTGGTTTACCAGAAGCGCGAAAATACGGCGCCCAATCCGGCGGCCCCACCTACAGCAACCCAGATTATGTGAGCGGGCACACCAAATAAGCAGCGCGCGATACCGTTTTCACCAGCGTGCTAAACCTACTTTGCCGCGCGCGGGATTTTAACGCGTCTGCTGGAGCGTCAATTTTGGTCGCTCGTGTAATATACTCCCTCTGTCCGCGAATAAGAGCCTGTTCTGATCTCATCTAACTTCACAAAACTTCACAAAACCAGCTTCCCCAGCCAGCTTCTTACTTCACCTGGCGATTCCCAATCGTTCTGCGTCGGGGTAGCTTCTCCAGCGCTGCAGCCCAGGTGGGAGCTAGCTGGCCTGGTTGGGCTCCAGTTTGGGCCGGTTGGAGGCAGCCCAACTTGGCGGTTCAGCGAGAGAAGGAGCGCTCGTACCGATTCAATCCAGGGAGTGAGGAGCGATCTGTTACAGCGAGCGTACCGGTTCGATCTGAATTGACTTGGCGGTGGCAGCACCTCGTAAATTTGGTGAACTTCTCCTTTTCCAAATCGGTGGAGCTGGGCTTTTGGTGCTTCGCATTTTTACACTGGAGTCCGGCTGAGCTTCTTGCTTCTAGCTTCTTGGCGGAAATTCGTTCGGCTCAACTCTCCTCCAGGAATTGGTGAAGCGTGGAGCTGGAGAGCCTCCGAACACGTCCTAAGTGTACTTCTAGCTTTTGTCTTAAGTCAAAGTTTTAAAACTTTGACCAACTTTATGGGAAAAAGTAGCATCATTTATGACACTCAATTAGTATCACTAGATCTGTTTTGAAATGTATTTTCATAATATATCAATTTGATATCATATATGTTACTACTTTTTTGTATATGATTGGTCAAAACTTTGACTTAGGACAAAAGCTAGAAGCACACTTATTTGCGGACGGAGGGAGTAGTCATTTTTTCTTACGCGCGGCTAATCTAGCGCGTCCATTGAAGATGCTCTTGCTTACTACGGCAATGCTAACAAACCACGTACTGCCAAAATATATGGCCAAGAAAACCTCGGCCTCGCACCGATCGAGATCTGAACCTAGATTTCCCTATCTTCCGTCGATTGATCAGGACAGATTACATAGCCTCGATTGATGACGTACATAATAGTGAATCAATCAGACGACGTTGACGTGATATTGGATGGCTTCAGCTTCACACTCCAGGAGAGTATTCAATCCTAGTAGTGTGATCTACCTTCGGACTATAGACGGCAGTACTACGACGTTGCAGACTTGCAGTCAACTCTACTCCAACTTGCTGATGCCTACCTACTCGTAACCAAGGATTTTATCACCATTTTATCATCGTGATGCTGTCATGTGTGAATCTTCAGAGATTGTGTTTTTTTACATGTGGACACCACTTGTGCCAATCTAGCTAGCGGATTGACCAGGAGGCGGATCAAGACAAAACATTAACGAAAACTGTTAGTGTTAGTAGCACATTGTGTTTTATGTGTGTGGTCACCATATTAGTCTCAATCTAACTCTAGATGGGTGAGAATGAAGAAGCACCCGGGAAAAAAAAAACACGCGTTATACACTATTTCTTCAGTCAACTATTGCCCGCTGCCCGCTGGTCATCTTCGCAAATCTAAACTATAAAAGTGATTAAATTTACATCTCGACTATCAGGCGTGGCTCATTTCCATCCCCATGTCCCTGTGATATAAGTTACATTTGGCATGCTGAATCATAGGCGTGGATCTAGAATGAAAATGACTCGCTGTCCTCATATTGACATGAACACAGAAGCTCAGCCTTTGCATTAAGAAGAGAGAAAGAATACAAACATTATTCATTTTAGAGAGAAAGGTAGAAAGGAGGCATACAAGAACGCTAGCCGAGATGCGAACTAAGCATAGAATTGGAAAATTAGCCCACCAGGCCTCAATTCGTAGAATTGGCGTTGAAGCTCGCACTTTCCCGGATTTATTCCAGTCTTCTCAACGATGCTTATTTAGTGGAGAGGATATTTGAGACACCTATGATAACTTCTTAATCAAAAGATTTGCCGGCTCAGTATTTAGAAGGTGCTCATAGGAGTTGGACATGTGTGTGCATATTTGTAAAAATGAGTATATGTGTGTGTAAGCGTCTCTGATTATACCGTGTTTCTAGAAAAACGCTAGGCCAGACACTCTTGAAAGGAGGCACGATCATCTCTCGTCAATTGAATTGCTACAACCAGCGTTAGAGAAGTTCATGTAGCCTGAGATCCATTTCTATTTTCCGTTAAGGAATATCCAAATGTGCCATGACACATAGCAGGCCGTCGGAATCAGCATCTTTCTATCTTGTGGGGGGCTCTGTCGAAGGTTTTTGGCCACGCCCTGCCGACGCCATCTCAGACTCAGGGTTCGATGCGGGAGAGCCAATTAAACCGGTCGATTTCTACCTACGGAGTACGGACGGCGGAGCTGGTCCATACTCCATGCGACAACGAAATCCTCAGCCAAAACGAAGCGACACTAGCTTTGTTTGCCCACCTTCCTCCACCGTTAAGGTCGCTCGCACCAGTACTACAAACTACAGAGCAGTGAGTACTACAACAACCCTAATCAATCGCTGAAACTGTGGCCTGAGAGTTGCGTCCCGTGCCCAGGGATCCGTCCATTCTCCAGCCAGTGGCGTTGCTCCATGCCCCATGGAGATCCAAATCTCACAGCACAGGTTGCCTTCACGCGCGCTCGTGGTTTTAGCTCACTGACGGTGGGGGCTTCGTTCTGCGGTTTCCGCTTGCAGACAATGTTTTTGGCCTCAACACTAAGCAAAACATTGTTGCATTTTTAACAGCAATCGCCACCTTGCACCAGTGTTTAAACTTGCAGGGACAGGAACACATGACCTACAAACGTCATCAAGCTCCGAGATTGTGCATTTCCTACTGGGGACGTGAGAGCTGCGCCCCACGCTCAGAGGTCCGTCCATTCTCAGCCACTGTGGAGTCGCTCACTGGAGATCCAAATCTGGCGCGGTGCCTTCAACGGGCCCACCTGCCTGTCCCTCCGGTCCCGCACATTCCTGGAGTATGTGGACGGCCGTGGCAGGGGCCATGTCCATGCCAGGTGGGCGCATCATCCGTACGTCACGTGTTGAAAAAGAATTGGACGGACAGCAAATTTAGAAGGGTGTATGTTTCCATTTCCGTGCCCAGCTTAAACAATACAGGTGTATTGGACTCCATTTGGACGTACCCCATGTGTAAAAAAAATATAAAAGCGTTTAGATCTAAGAGCATCTACAGCCGGACTTGGCAAATCCGTGCCCTCAAACACACCCGGACGCGTCCACGGACAGTGAACGGGCACTTCTCAAATCGCGTCGTCCACATCCGTGTCTCTCATATCCGAACACCTATATCCATACTATAACATGCAACCTCGATCAAACTACGTAGATCAACTCCGGACATAGAAATTGCACAATAATTCTCCAAATTATCCACCAAAGTTCACACAAACGACGGACAACTGCATACTACATCTAAAACTTGAAATTAAAATTAACTTCACCACTTTCCCTTTCTGGTCGCCGGCATAGCTGTACCCGTCATCGGCTGGGGATTGTCCGATTCGTCGGAGGAGTTGACGATGACGAGGCCCTTGAGGCGCTGGACGGCCCTGTCCTGCTGACGCCTGAGCTTGGCCAGCCAAGCAGCCTCCTCCGCCTTCTCCAATGCCTCCCGCTCGGATTGCTCGATGGCAAGCCGAAGAGCCTTGGCATTCTTCCGGCAAAGCCGCCGAGCGTTCGTCTCCGTCATCGTAAGCGACCAAAGATAGACCCACGCAAGGAGCCAGTGGTCCTCGTCGGGCTCCGCCAATAACTCACGCCGGCGGCGGACAGAGCTCTCCACAGCCGTCCTCTCCCTAGCCCACCGCCTCTCGCGGCGGGCGACGCGCGCCTTCGACTCGCGTCCGGGCCGGCGAGGCGGGCACAAGCACCCACCGCTGCCCACGAGGGGGAGCAGCAGCCGGCGGGGCGAGGGGACGGCGTGGGGAAGCAGTAGTCGGCGGGGCGATGGGACGGCATGGGGGAGGCGCTGATTGCGCTGGCCACCTGTCGGAGCTGCCCATGGTCCGGGAGTGGCCAACACCAGCGTCCGAGATGCGCCGACGGGGAAGCGGCGGCTACAGCAAGGCTGCGAATCCGGAGCTGTCCCCGGTGTCCACATTGGACCGCTCCAAGACGATGCAGAGGGCAAGCTCATACTCCGGATCCACCTCGTCGTCGGAGTGGCTGTCGGAGCTCGACATTGCGCCAGATTCGATCAAAATCGATGAGGGAAGAGGAAAGGACAGAGCGAGAGAGGAGAGTGAGTGGGCTAGGGTTTCAGACCGACGAGGCCGATGGGGTTTTTTTGTGGGACATCCGTGGGGTCGGTGATGGGCGGAGCTTGTCAGGCGAACGCGCCCAGGCATGCCCGAGCCACCCCATATCCGCCCCATATTTGGGCTGGATATGGGGGTGCCGGTCAGTCCGGGCGTTTGAGGCCCGCCTGAGGCATCCGTCTGGATCGACAAAACCTGACCGGGCAGTGACCGGGCAGCCCGCTCGGGCGTATGAGACGGCTTTGAGAGGTCCGGCTGTAGATGTTCTAAACGCTTTTATATTAGTTTACAGAGGGAGTACTACTTCATTTTTAAGGATTCTAAAAGTACATCAGAGTCTTCGGCAGGGAAAAAAATATCCTATGCTTGAAGTTGTCTTGTGCTGGAACAATTGGAAGGAACTGAGAGCCTGAGGCCGTGCTTGGCATCGGTGTAGATATGTATTTAATTTACGGGTGTAAATTATTGTTTTTTTAAGCCTGGACCGTAGAACAATTGTTCTACGGTATTTTAATTATATTAATAAAAATATTTACAAACAAGTGCAGAAAGTGGACTCAGCCAATGCCCTCTCTAGGAAACATGGAAACTATTTATAAGTTCTGTGCTATCCAACTATCAATCTGTGCTGCTTTGTTATACTTTGCTCTGAGTCCTACTATCTGTAATCCTTCTTTCAGATAGAACTTCCAGGAGTTGATGTGTGGTGGAGCAAATCTAATTTTTTTATCATTTCTAACCAACCAAATGCTCCAGCATCCCATAGTTATGATCTCCAGAGCAATTTCTTTAGGTAACTTGATCATGGTCAGAATTATTTCATCAAATGCAGAAATCCATGTTTGCTTGGTGGGTAACAAGCTTGTCCAGCAGCTCAGTGAGAAATGGCAATTCCAAAAAAGGTGGATGAGGGTTTCATCTGTTCCATCCGCACACAATGCACAATTGTAGTTAGGCAAAAACATACTTCTGTGTTGCAGTAAGTTCCTTGTGCTAACTCTGTCATGCAGTAATAGCCAGAAGAAGATCTTGTGTCTGAGCCTACAGGAAGTTTTTCAAATCTGCTTAAAAAGGGTGTGTGCTTCAGACTCCCCACAGATGTTCTTGTACATTTTCATTGATGAGTATTGGGGGCTAGTCCAGGAGTAACACCATTTATCTTTCTCAACAGATTGTGGGATGCTTTGCATGTGGGTCTGAAGTGAGTTGAACTGGTTGAAGGCTTGAAGAGAAAGTGGTCTATGAAAAAGTTGACTGAATTCCTGTTGCTCTTGGACTTGTTTTAGCGTGATCCTTTTGTTGATGACAAAAGAGAAAAGCTCAGGCAGTTGAAGTTTCATAGGATCACCCATCCATTTGTCAAGCCAGAAAAGAGTAGTATCCCCTTGACCTGGTTTACAAATTGCATGCTGTTTGTAAGTGTACAGAGTTTTCATGATGCCTTTCCACCAAAAGGAACCTACCAGCTGTCCCCAGGTAGGGAGTCTTGATAATATGCTTCCCAAATAATTTTCACCCATGGAGTGTTTTCTTTGTTGAAGAACTTGTGGAGGAACTTCATGAGTAGGGCTTGATTGTGCAGATGAACATCTAAGACCCCCAGACCACCTTGTGCTTTAGGTTTGCATACTTTTCCCATGAAATCAGTATTGATCCTCTCTCTTGTGTTCCATACTTTCTCAAGAAGCAATTCATGAGATATGTGTTGATTTGCTTGACTACTATCTTGGGAATCCATAGAGTGCACATGAAAAAAATAGGCATACTTGAGAAGACTGATTTGATGACAGTGGGTTTGTCTCCTGTGGATAGGAGGGTGGAGCAGCCCATCAGTCTATTTTCAATTATCTTTAGCATGGGCATATAATCTTCAACTCTTGGTTTGGTGTAGCAAAATGGTAGACCCAGGTACTTGTGGGGAAGAGTGCCAATATTGCAGCCCAGGGGTTGTGACAGATCTGCCATCTTATCGGAGTATTTGGCCTTGAGCCCTGTGTAGGTAGCATAGTGTAGCAGCAAATTCTTAATATGCTCAAGTTGTCTTCTATCAGCCTTTGCTACTAAGATGGTGTCATCCGCATACTGAATGACAGGGTAATCAGTACATGATTGGTGAATCAGTGAAGACTGGATCATGTTGTTATGCGTAGACTCATTCATCATGGTTTGTAATACATCAGGGGCAATCACAAATATAAGTGGTAAAAGAGGATCCCCTTGCCTGGCACCCTTCTTGCACAAAATCTGCTTTCCTGGTACACCATTCATCAGAACGGAGGAAAAACCAGTCCCATAATTCATTTTTATCCACTGAATCCATCTGGGTCCAAACCCTTTAGCCTACATAATTTGGATGATGGTCTCATGGTTTAACATGTCAAATGATTTTTCAAAGTCAAGTTTCAGTAAGACTAGTTCCTTTTTGCTTTGGAAGCACTGATGGATGTACTCATATGACCAGGCAAGGCAGTCTTGGATGCATCTATTGTTTAGAAATCCATATTGATTGGTGTGGACCATCCTGAAAATAACTTGTTGAAGTCTATTTGCCAGGAGCTTGGTGATAATTTTAAGAGTGCAATTGAGGAGAGAAATGGGTCTGAATTCAGCTGGGCATGAGGCAGCATCAACTTTGGGGATCAAGGAATGAAGGAGTAGTTAATGCTTTGGATATTAACAGTGCCGGAGTGGAAATCATGAATGAGCTGATAAAAATATGGAGCAATGATATCCCAACAATGCTTGAGGAATGCTGCATTAAAGCCATCTAGCCCTGGAGATTTGTCAGATGGCATTTGCCTGATCACCTTGTCAATTTCTTCCTTTCTGAAAGGGGCTTCCAGGTCAGATAAGTCTCCTATAGAGCTAACAGGACTATCCAGTTGAAGAGGGTTTTCTGTGGGTGAACTGGTTCCCAATCTCTCTTTAATTGCTCTATGTAAAATAACAGCTTTAGCTTGGTGGTCATAGTGTTCATGTCCTGATTCATCTTTGAGCATGGCTATGCTATTATTCCTATATTTTATTATTGCTTTGGTCGGAAGTATCTTGTGTTAGCTTGTCCCATCTGTACCTGTCTGATTGGTTCTCTTTGTTTCCAGTAGATCCTTTGGTGTTCCAATAGTATTGCAATGTGGTTCTTGAGTACCTCCCTTCCATTTGATTCCTCAGTGGACAGAGTTTTGAATTCTTCAAAGTAATCATAAAAGAGAATCATGAAGTTGTTATCTGCAATGATTTTCTTTAGGTTATATAATTGTTTGGGCCAAATCTTTAGTCCCTTCCTAAGTCTCTTGAATTTGGCAGCAATGATTTTAGCACTGTCTCTTTCATCTACTGGTTGTGACCAGATGGATTTTACCACATCCTTAAATTGGGAGTGTTGCGGCCAGAAATTCTCAAACCTGAAGATTTTTGACCTTGGAATGGAGGAGCCAATTTTGATGTTGATGGGAACATGATCAGAAGTAGTTTTAGCCAAAGGGTCCAGGCTTCAGATGTGAAACACCCGTCTAGTTTCTCAAGTAGGGGTGCTTCTTGCATATTACTCTAGGTATATTTCCTTCCTTTCAGTGGGATTTCAACCGGTTCTTGCTGACTAATAGCTTCATTAAAACTAAGCATGTCATCTAAATTTCCTCCAGCTCTGCTCCTGTTGTGTGGGTATCTGATATAGTTAAAGTCTCCTAGTAGAATCCAATTGACATCATCATCCATATGGAAATTTTTGAGCCAGTTGATGAAAAGTTGTCTTTCCTGATGCTCACAGGGTCCATATAGATTAGTGAGTACCCATTGATCATTATTATGCTTGGAAGTGAATTGCATTGTGATGGCATAATTGTTTATGTGGGAACTTATCGGGTTAGTAGCGATTTTCGGCTGGAAGCAAAACGACGGGCGGAGACATGTATTGTTTACATCTGTATTGCTAAGTGAAACAACAATCCAAACATGGCCTGACTTTTCAGCAACAACACCTCTTCCGTGACTCAAGTTCTACAAACGCATCAGAGAAGAGCTGGGCGCCTGGACTACAACCAGCAAAACGAAGATTGTGTCGATGATTCATAGACCTAGAGAGCCTGATTAACGGCTGAGGGCATGGGGTACTCAAAGGTGTTGCACCCTTTCTGGTAGAAAGTTGTAAGCAAGAACTCTGCACCAAAATTCTCCTTTAGTTCAATGATGAAACGATGACAGCCTTTCGACAAGGAAAAAAAATCCAACTTCTTAGGTGAGGTGAACAAATCGAAAGATCACCACTATGGTAGTAAAGATAAAGATACACCCACTAAGAACAGGGCATAACTTAATTATGCTTTGATCATTAACTTGATTAATAATATAATATATGTATTACATGTCATAAAAATTATATCATTCAAAACTTTGCTTATATATGAACCTGTAATAAAAAATATTGTGAAACATACGCATATTTCATGGTCAAAGTAATTGTCAAACTTGAGTTTAAAAAAGTATGCGCCATGTATTGAGGACAGAGAGAGTAGTCCCTAACTTTGTGAAAACAAAAACTAAATCAAAATATACATCATTTGAATCAACTAATGGAAAGACTGGAAGCCAAAGACAGGGAAAAGTAGGGACCATTAGATATTTTTGTTGACATATGAACATAGGTGCATAGATTCCACCTACCAACGGCCAACACATTGGCTTTTCGGAGGACCAGTGGCTCCAGAATTGCCAATAGGTTTCTACCAAAATTAAGTAACCCGATTAAATTATTAATCTAGACATACCAAAGACCAAAAAGCATTGCTACATGTGGGGTTATCGCTTATCAAATGTGTAAAAATCATCATCTCATTCGTGTCGCCATCTGTTTGTAGACTTATGTTAGAGGACTCAAGTCATCAAAGAACAAGGGGATAACAATTATGATCCCTATCAATGACATATCTATTATACTCCTTGTTTGTGATGACACCTGTTCATACATGGTTGTATAAATATTGTGTGGTGTGAAATAATAAACTTCATTGATTTTAGCTCGTGTTGCTACATGGTTCCGACAACTGATACATGATTAAAGAGTAATAGCAGTAAAGAGTCACTGCACATTCACAACAAAATAAACAAATAGAGAACACACAATTCCATATATTTTCTACGATTTAATTAATCCATGTAAATTGATATAAATTTAATATGGTACGAATATCGCATGAGCGCCATTTTTTGTTTCTTGGCTTTTATGCAGTCAATATATGATCATGGTATGGGACGAGCTTTTACACTAATTGTTTCCAAGGAACTCTTCGAACCAACATGGTGTGTATGGAAAAGAAAATGAATCCATTGTGTCCTTATCACCGCTTGACTCTTTGAAATAACCATAATGCTTTGGATATATGTTGCCTAAAACTTCAAGCTTTGAGCTTTTCAGATGATAGGTAAGTCCTGTCTAGACTGATTCTCTCAAGAATACAATCTCTTTGTATGGGTGAAACCCGAGTATATCAATCTCATAATGTGAATGGGGCATAACTTTTTTCAGTCGAGCATGAATCTCCATTACCAGGAAGATCATCATTGTCGGAGTTCCACTCAAATTTCTCTTGAACACTTGATTTCTTGTTGTTCTCATCTGCTAGAAACATATTGTAATTTATATCTTCTAAGATCTAAGGTCCATGAAATCGTTGAAGAAAACAATGATGTGCTAGCATGGGTTTAAGGTCTTTGTCGTGCTTCAAGATCCACTTCATCTGACCATCGGATTCATTGATGACCCAAACACGAAGCCAACACTTATCATGATTGCAACCTCTATCAAGTGAAGCAAAGTACACCCCATTTTCTGATTTTACAAGATATGGATGGCTTCCATTCTCTCTAATACAAGGTGGTGGTTTAATAATACGGTACATATTATCTGATAAAAATACACTACAAAATCAAGCATTGCTCGGAAAATATTTTAAAAACCGAAGAACAGGATAATCATTTCGTTGGGATAGGATAGAACTCAAAATAAAATAATTAAATGAAGCAAATACGCACCTCATAACAAAACACCTCTGCAGTGTACATAGAATGCTCTTCGCCAATATACAAATTGAGGTTCCTCCCAACCTTTTCCAATCTCACTAAAGGTCCCAACAACATCCCCTTCTCTGATGAAACACCTTTCCTCCCAAAAACTTGTTCTTGATGAGAATACATGCATCCATTCAGACTCCTCCAATAATGGATCGATATCCAGTCCAAGGTAGTTGTCAATCAAACATGGGGCCAAAAATACTTGGTAATATGGTGATACCATAGGATCAAAGACTAAATATTTACTAGCCCATTCATTGGGATGTGGGGGCAAATAATCCCATTGTCTCATGGTAGGGTTAACCACACTATCTTGAAGTAAGAGTAGCCCATTGCAATGACCCAATATAATTAAACCAAACCAATCACCGGGTTCGTTTGAAACAAAACCAATATGGGGGTCGATGGACGGCAGGAAGTCAATTTTCCACTAACCGAGTGACCGCAAATCGAGGATGAGGGGCAGTGGAAGAATTCCAGATACTTGTGGTTATCAAATCTAATGAAGATTCCCGCAAGCGAGGGAGGGAGGAGGTCCGTTAGTAGGAGGTGATGAGTGTTGATGGCATCGCGCCAGGCCTTGCAAACACAACAGGAGATGGCGGTCCAGTGAGGTGGGAATTGACGAAGCACCTCGACGAGTATGTCATTTGATTGTGGGCGTGCGGGCTGAAGGTCGTCGTCCTGATCCCATCGTTCCTCCTTACTCATGCGACAAGTTGTTAACATGTATCCCTTGGTTGGTGCTACCACATCAAGGGTCTTAGGAGGCAGATCCGCATCGCCAGCCATGTCCTCACTTTGTTCAATCCATTCCTAGATACATAACAACTCGTGAGATGAAATTGTTGAAGTAATTTTTCAGGAATAGAGAGTGAAATTGAAACAAAAGTAATACATAAATGTAAGTAATTGTTTAATCAATATGCATTATTCCAGAAGTGAGTTATGTGGATTACTATGGGATCTAGGGTTTCTTTCTGGTATTCAATTATAAAAAAGCAACAACCCAATACACCGCACCATCAACAAATTGCAAAGCAAGAGATTGGACTCACCAAATCCAAAGTTTAATTCCTCCTACATCTTGTCGAGACGAACCTAGAAACAAGTTAAAATCGTTCGAGTGGAGGAGATGGCGTCAAGGGGGGGGGGCATCCAGCAAAATGGACCATCTAAGAGGTGGGTGCGGGCGATAGCGGTGGTGAACAACGGCACTGGCGGTGACAACCTCGAGAGATCTAGATTCAAGAGATGCCTATAGAGAGATTGTGAATGATAAGGCAGTGGATGGATGAGGGGGTGAAACTAAGCCGGGAAGATGCGTTTGGTTGAAGAGATGAGAGAGATGGATATGAAGTTCTTGGTTTACATTTATGGCTATTCATTTTGTGCGGACCCAGATGGTGATTTAACTTAAAAGTAAAACAATTGTGTACTCTTGGGGTTGGTATGTGCATGCATGAATACTGGTGCAAAAATGGGGTTGATTCTTATGCGGTACATACCCTCGCCTTTAGAAATGACTTTGGCCTTAGTGACATGCTATGGAAATGATATAGTTGTTATCTCTTTCTAGTGCGTCATTCCATGTGTGTATTCACAGAGAAATCAACATATGTGTACACACATGACATCGATAGCTATATGAAATTAAGCAAAAAAGAATCGCCAGGATGAAGAAACTTACAAAACTTACAATTTAGTTCTGGGCGTTGTCGATACAACCTAGTCCGCACACCTCACCCATGAAATATTAGGCGGCAGGGAAAATAGCCATGGACTTTCTATTAGGACGTCACCATGGCCATATTTTTAAAAACTAGTCAAGTTATTGGATCAGGTAGGCTCTCTTTTTAGTGGTTCATTGGTTTGACCTATAGTTCACTTGGATCGGTTGCAATTCATTCATGTATAAAGGGTGTAACTTCACTGTTAAACATAACTGAAATCCACCATTTCTAAATAGTTGCAACCCATTGTCTATGTCACATCCCAGATTTACCTCAAATTTGGAATGTTTGAAAAATTTACGGGGAAATACAATTTTCCAAGAATTGCTTGACATTGATTGCTAGATGTGACACCCCAATTTTTGGCCCTTTCTTTTTCTTTTGGATTTCTTTGGATTTTTATCTGGAATTCTTTTTCTGCGGTTCTGTGGTCTTGAATCCTGGGGAGATCATCTCTTCTCCCACTCCCAAGTGTCTTGTCACTCTCAAATCTTTTCCAAGGTCATGTCATTTCCATCTTAGCCAACCCTAATATTTATTTACTGGGAATATTCCTTTTTCTATTAAAGAATAACCCTGTTTGCCCAATGTTGTGAAGCAACCTACATTTCTGCCTTGCCATTTATTCTGACAAAATTCTCATAAATTATTTGGATCATATCTTCCACATATATGTTCAAACCCTTCCATGCCTAGTTCAAAAATAATTTAGGAATATTTATTTTCCTATTCTGTATTGATTGGCACTTTGTGAAGGAAGTGTCATTTATATATTCTTCATTGCCCTTAAACTTTTTGAGCACTCTTACATATCCAAATCATTTCCACATGCAAAAATTCAATTTCATTTCCATAGTAAATCTTCCTTCGCTAATTTCCAAAGTTTCTAACCAGAAAGAAGCTTTGTGAAGGAAGTACTAGCTAGGCTTATCCAAATGGGTTGAAATTTTTTCATGTCCTCAATATTCTCAGATCATCACTCTCCACAAAAATTTGAGCTCCATCCAACAATCCAGGTGAGCACCTCATCCAATCTTTAATTCTGGTCATATTTCCAGGTTGTGAAGCAACTACATTTTATATTGCTTATAATTACTGAAAAATTACTACGACATTCTCCTATCTATATAACCTTCCCCCACCAAATTTGGGCTCATTTCATCCAGCCAATCTTTCTCTATAATTTTCTCATATTTCTGCCCAGAGAAGACCACTATGAAGAAAGTACTATTTTGGCATGTCCAAATAGTATGAAATTTTCACAGTATCTTCTATGCCTAAATCTTCTTGTTATGCCAAATTTCAGCCCTATTCAGTACTCTATGTAAGTGCCTCACCCATTTCCATTTTGTGGACGAAATTGGCAGTTGCAAAGCAGCTACGTTAAATTGTGGTCCAAATCCCTTCAAACTTCACAGGATATAGTCCTTTATACCCTAATCACCTTTGACAACATTCTTGGCCCTTTGCCCAGCCATTTTACTACACCTTCATGCCCACGTATGCCACAACAAACATTCCCGGAGATATCCAATCAACCCAAACCTCCTTTTGTTGAGCCATCACTTCAGGACGGTCCCAAGACGCATGGAATAAAAACTAGACACGATCGGCCACGCTTAGTCACCATGCATGTGGTGACCGCGCGGCCTCGCATGCCATGCGCATGCTCTGCTCGTAGTGGCCGTGTCCGAATGTCATTTTGCTTCAGGCGTTTTCCTTCTGCCCGTTCTCTCGCATCCCTCATGCCATCCAGCTCCCTCATCCTCCCATGTAGCCCTATGTACCCCTCCCTCCCTCAAGAAACCTCCTCGTCGGCGCCAGCCAGCGTGCCTGCGGATGCACCGAGCGCCGCGTGGCCTCTCACCTATGTCCTCGCCCCATCCATGCCTGTGCATCTCTGGCATCGTGTGTGCATTTCCCCTGATCTTCCTTGTCGCCTCAAGGGCCCCTCGATGTACCCAACCACTTGCTAGAGCTTGCCCACGCCCATGTCGGCATCCGGTCCGGTATCTTCTCCTCTGCCTATTTAAGGCCACCCCTGCCTCATCTCTCTTCACCACTCGCCTCGTACCTCTCCCAATCGACCACTAGCGCAGAGCTCTGGAGCCCCCGAGGTCTCCTCCTTCAACTCCAACCGGGGCTGCGCCGCTTGGCCTCCATTGCCATGAGATTGCTTCAGTCAACTCCAGCTCCAGCTAGCGCCACCAATAAGCTCCTCTGAACCTCCTGGCCCTCATCCACCGCTTCTCAAAGCGAATCTTCATTGTGAAGCTCGTCTCCGGTGAAGCCAGACGACCACCGAAGGTCACCACCGCCAAAGAGCTCGGTTCTAACTCCATTCGACCACCTCCCGACGAGCCACGGGTACGAGCAGCTCCGCCGTCGTCCTCCCGATCCATCCCCATTGTCACCCAGCTCCGCCATGGCCTCTACGCTGGCAAACAGCCGCTAGTGAGCCCATCGTTCCCCAGTTCTTTCTCTTTGTAAATCTGGCCGAAGGACCCCACCCGTTAGCCTCTCACTTCCCCCGCCTAAGCGTTTTAAGTGAAGTCGTATTCTGCCTTTACGCCTTCGACGTCACCCCCTTGGAAGTTTTCCAGAAATATTTTCAATGCAGATTTGACCAAACTTTGACCAGGAATATCTCCCGAACTACAAGTCCGAATGAACCGATTCTTTTGCATTATTTTTCTTTTGAGCTACTTTGTTTTCTGGGAGTTTTTGGTATTTTTCTCTTCTGTCTAAATTTTTTGGACAGAAGAATATGCATTATGTATTATTTACAAATGCTTTCAAAAATGTTTTCTAGAGTGTTTGATGTGTGTATGTGAAGACCAGGAGCATTCCACACAACCTTGGAACAAGGCAAGCCACAACAACCACTTGCATGATAGCCTTGCAATAGTCGTGGTTTTCACTTGAATATCTGAATAAGTGTTTGCTCATTTAATTATTTTGTAAATGATATATGCTTGTGAATCCATGCTTATCATCATGCCATGTTCATTTGATTCTAATATGTTAAATGATTATCTGCTAGTATTATTATTCACATGTTTTAGTCTTGAAATGATTTCATATGCTAGTGATAAGGATATGCTCATATGAATTGTTATGGTTTGATATGATAATGCTTTTGATATTAATGATCATCATTATGACCTGCTCTTTTGCATCCAGTAAGCAAGTAATCTGTTAATGCTATGGTTCATATGTTAAATTGTTATGTTGCCCATCCATGTTCATGTTGATGCCATGCCCCTATGCATTGTTATTTTATCATGTTATTATGACTCAACTCATCACCATTCAAGTTAAACCTGACATTAATCAAACTTAAACACCTATTTGCTGAGTCATGGTGCCACCGAATCGAGCTCACCAGTGCGACCATACTTGCCTGGATGGGGAGGTCCTAACTCGGTCTATCGTCATGCCTCTCGCTGGTGCCTCCAACTAGGGAAGGTTATGTGCACACTTACCCTGATCAGGTAGGCTGCCATAAGCCTTGTGTGCCCAAGTTGTGTTGTACCCGGGTTGTCCCCATTTGGGAATGTTTGTTTTTGTTTGGCCACAATGGTGGCTACCCACGAAAGTGGCAGATGTCAAGAGTTGGCATCGGGGCCACCCAGGACATAGCCCAAAGGGGAGTTTGTCGGAGTGGCTGGGAGAGTGTCATGCAATAGATTGGGTTTGTTGGAATGTCGTTGTTCCACCCAAATGGGAGCACGAGGCCATGAATTCTATGGTGTGGGTATAGTTTACTAACCTCTGCAGAGTGTATAATCTATCGATAGCCGCGCCCTCGATCATGGGCACAGTTCGTAGTAGGTCACACTGTGGGTCAACAGTAATAATAATCTGACTAATAAACAACCCCCGGTTCGATGAGAAGAGAAGTTGGTTGATCTATAAGTGATCGCGGGAGGATCACTATGGTTGTTCGGCATCGATGATCACGGGTAAAGATCAAGCTCCTTATGGTCATGAGATGATCACTATGGTATTGGTAATACCAAGCTTGGCTGGTCCTGAGGTAATCATATGATGTTCAAAATGGTAACTTGATACATGTGGTGGTTATGAGATAACCTCTGACATGGGTAAGTTGGTCCTTGCACGTCGCCCTGCATACTAGTGCTAGTATCATCGTATTCATATCATGAATAACATGTTCATGCCATGCTCATCTCATATTATTCTAGTTGTATCATGCTCATCAATGAACCCTGTAAATGCCATGCCGTTGTTTGTCTTGATTGCTTTGATTGTTGTGAGCTTGCACGTACATTCAAAGTACTCACCTAGTGTGTCATGCCAGATTGCAGGTCATGTCGTGATTGCTTGCTTGTCGAGGATCCCAAGTTTGCAAGCTAGGATAGCATCCCAGCCAGTATCCCTGCAGAGTGGAGTTCATCACTGTCATCGTGGTTCCGCTTCTAGAAGTTATTCCGCTTTGAATTGATCCGCTGCTAGCATGGACCTACCTTAGTAGGCGTAGTCTCTCCATGCCAATGAGCCTTTGTAATATTAGAACCCCCTGTACCCATATCTATTGTAGTAAAGAGCTAATTTGTTCTATGCCAAGCAGTGTTGTATTCCAGAAGACTTGATCTCTTGGCTGGAACACAGGGTGTTCCGGTCTCTCTGAGCCGGGGTGCCACAGGATTTGGTATTAGAGCAAGTCTGGCTGTAGGACGCCCTAGCCAGTGCGAGCATTAGAAATCGGTAGTATAGAGGTTAGTCGGCTTGCTACATTTGACTATTGCATTTGTTTGTTGCATAGCATGCATCTAGATTTAGTTCCTTTTTCCTAACCGTTAATCCCGTGAGTGTAGATGGCCATCGTTCCAATTGAGTTCAACACCGTCCCTGCACCTCTTAGCTTCATCTCCCTACTCTGCGACATATGGCGTAGCCTCTACCCTAATGGAGATATGCCAAGACACCAAGTCTTCAAGGTTCCAATGGGAGGAAGAATTCTGGAATATGTCGCCCAAGTTTCTCTAACAGCCAAAATTCCTATCTGAAGGCGTACCTATAGTTTCCATGGTGGATATGGTGCCACTCCAGATCGTGCTGTTCAACTCGCCTCCATGGCGGGAGTTACCGGCCTTCATTACCAAGAGCGTATGATGCAAGAGAATCGTGCTTATCAGTATTACCCTACCATCGCCGAGAACCCTAAGCGATTCAAGTTCCCCTTTGCTCGTCCTCAAGATAAGGCGACCATCTTTTCCATGTCCCTTACATGACGCCCGAGTATATTCTTATTTCTGAGCTAGTTTGAGACGCGACTAGGGCCAGGAGACTTCTTGGTGCCACCCTAACCCCATCTCCGTTGGCTACTCCGTCGACTCCTCCACCTATTTCTGCCAGGCTAGTGTTTCAGCTACTCCACTCACCACTCCACTAGCTTCTTCATCATCCACCCAGCTACCATCAAAGCATAATGCTTAGGTACCCGTGTAGTTCATGTCGCATCAGTTGTGGTATCATGCATGTGTGTGACTGTGTGGAGAGGTTATGTAGCATGTATGATGTGTGCCTGGTTGCAATCTAGTTGTTTCTTGTGCTTATTTATTTGGTCCTTGGGTGTTACTTTATTTCCCCTTATGAAAGTTTCTCCTAGAACTACCACTAGGACTTGAGGAATTAGTGAGAAGTTCATATATGTGCAAGTTCAACCAAACATTATGGAATTCTTAGCTGATTGCATTGTATTGGGCATATCTGGTTTAAATACAAATGATATCTTGGAGTGATTATCAGCATCAAGTATACATCAGTGTGCACTCTTCATAGCAGTAATAATCAAATCAGTAAGAAGACAATTTGTGCGCAAGACCAACGGTATATTTCCAATCAAAGGTATGTATCATATATGATGTTTGGTTCAGTTTGAGTAAAATTTGAAGCATGCTATACCCAGTAAGCAAGCCAGCATGTGTTCCGCTTGGAGGATAATTGGACAACTCTTTTCATCAAGCCAGCAGCAAAAATAGTAAAGGGTATAAATATGGCATTCAGTCCGCACATCACAAAGGGAAGCTTCTGGTGTAAGCAATCTAGTCTTCCTTCGCAAGCTATCAGAGAAGCTTACAATGCAAGATTCCTCGATCTTCCTCAGTATGATATGTGGATGATTTCTCATGCAATATACTCCGTCTTCTTCAGTAAGCTACCGCAGAAAGCTTCCGGCATAAGGCACCAAATTTTCTACAATAAGCAACTAGGAGGAGAAGCTTCTAAAGCACGATACCCGATCTTCTTCAG
The DNA here is from genome assembly GCF_002162155.2 of Triticum dicoccoides. NCBI lineage: Eukaryota > Viridiplantae > Streptophyta > Magnoliopsida > Poales > Poaceae > Triticum > Triticum dicoccoides. The sequence goes on along the minus strand of NC_041389.1, from coordinate 75,880,172 downwards.
CAAGCTGCACTGGGAAAATCTTTGAGTACAAGCCATTTAGCCTCCCTCAGCACTATATGCTCGATGGCTTCTAACCCAAGCTATCCAGTCTTCTTCAGTATGACACTACAAATAGTTGGCAACATTGGTACAAGATATTACACTGTGAATTGACAGTATATGGAAGTGCATCTCTAGAGTCAAGCCCACAACAGTTTGGCCAGAAACACGAGCTAGTCAGGACATAAGTTTGTCTCGGGAATCAAATTTTTAGCTACACATACTTCCATAGATATTGTGAGCAAGCTGTCAAGGTTATGCAAGTCACTCATATGATGATGCAAGCACAGGGAGAATCCGACAACTGCATGAGATGTGTAAGAGGAAGAAAACCAGCTATACCACTCAGCATGATGCAAGGAATGACACGCTATGAAGTAAGACAACATTAGGGACAACAATCTTGGCAGTGGTTATCAAGGCCAGCTTCACCACACCCGACAAGGTGATACCGTTAACCCTTGTGACCATCTTGAATGATTGACGACAACAATGAACTCTATACAAGTACATGTGAACCTTGTGTATTTCCTATGACCTGGGTCATGAACAAGGCTCAGGTATGATTGCCGGAATATTGCACCGGATAGTACCTATGGTCACTCAAAGAATTTATATGACCAAGATCTTGCAGAAAAAGATTCAGAAAAGAGAACAATAATGAAGGAGCAAGATCGACATTACAGGTATGATAATTGTTGCATGAATAACCTGGTCAGATACCCAAGACAGTTTGATTCCGTATCAATCACCATGAATATACACCCAAGAGGGTCCATCTATTTGTAAGGACTTCATAACAAACTCTGTAGTTTGACTCCAGTGACCGTGCTAAAGTATCACACACCCTATGGATATACAGACAAAATGAAGAATGATGAACAACCAGCTCAGATCTCTCACACATGGTATCCAGCATAATTGTAGCCTGACATGAACAAGAATCTTCTGCCAGAACAACTTCCAGTCAGTTCTAGAGATATTATTGCTTACACTCCCAAGGCCGTACTCCTTTATTATGGTCACGGCAAGCGATGATCAACTTTTTGGTGCGGATTTGATATACGAGACAGTGGAGTCAGCCAAAAAGGATATAGAACTTCCAACAAGTATTCGGATTCCGCCAAGAGAACGGTTATGATTATCAACATGGTTTTGAACCCGGAGGACATGCACCAATGTGAGTAACTTGATGCAAGGAATAAGGGGTTTCGTGCCCGCTGAGAATTTATTTTCACAACTCCATGGGATACAGTAAGTTCTTGATATAATAATGATACGACAATTGGAAAATCCTCCTAGACTTGTCGAAGGAGCACGTCTTCAAGTCATGATAATATAGCAACCAAGTCAGCAGATACAAAAGAAATTGGAGTTAGTGTAAGGTTGACCATATGAGGTAAGACCTGTCAGAATGAGGATACCGTAAAGCAAACCACTCCAGAACAAGGCAGTCAGTCATATGGAATTCATTGGGAACATCACAATAAGGGAAAAAGGATACCCAATTTAGAAACAGTTTCCTTAAGTCAGTATATTTATACATGTTCCCTGAGCAACCAAATCTCGAGGACGCGGTTTTGTTAAGGAGGGAAGGCTTGTGACACCCTGATTTTTGGCCGTTTATTTTTTCCTTTGGATTTCTTTTGATATTTATTTGCAATTCTTTTTTTGTGCTTCTATGGTCTTGAATCCTGGGGAGATCATTTCTTCTCCCTCTCCCAAGTGGCTAGTTGAAGGAAATATGCCCTAATGGTAATAATAAGGTTGTTATTTTATATTTCCTTATTCATGATAAAGGTTTATTATTCATGCTAGAATTGTATTTATCGGAAACTTAAATACATGTGTGAATACATAAACAAATATCGTGTCCCTTGTAAGCCTCTACTAGACTAGCTCGTTGATCAAAGATGGTTAAGGTTTCCTAACCATGGACATGTGTTGTCATTTGATAGCAGGATCACGTCATTAGGAGAATGTTGTGATAGACAAGACCCATGTGTTATCTTAGCATAATGATCGTTCAGTTTTATTGCTATTGCTTTCTACATGTCAAATACATATTCCTTCGACTATGAGATTATGCAACTCTCGGATACCGGAGGAATACCTTGTGTGCTGTCAAACATCACAACGTAACTGTGTGATCATAAAGATGCTCTACAGCTATATCCAAATGTGTTTGTTGAGTTGGCATAGATCAAGATTAGGATTTGTCACTCCGAGTTTCGAAGAGGTATCTCTGGGCCCTCTCGGTAATACACATCATAAGCTTGCTAGCAAATGACTAAGGAGTTAGTCACGAGGTGATGTATTACAGAACGAGTAAAGAGACTTGCCGGTAACAAGATTGAACTAGGTATGAAGATACCGACGATTGAATCTCGGGCAAGTAACATACCGATAGACAAAGGGAATTATGTATGTTGTCATAACGGTTCGACCGATAAAGATCTTCATAGAATATGTAGGATCCAATATGGGCATCTAGGTTCCGCTATTGGTTATTGACGGGAGAGGTGTCTCGGTCATGTCTACATAGTTCTCGAACCCGTAGGGTCAGCATGCTTAACGTTCGTGGACGATATAGTGTCATATGAGTTATATGATTTGGTAACTGAATGTTGTTCGGAGTCCCGGATGGGATCACGAACATGACGAGGAGTATTGAAATGGTCGAGTGGTAAAGATTAACATATAGGAAGATGGTATTCGGACATCGGAAGTGTTTCATAGGGTAGCGGGTACTTATCGGGTCACCGGAAAGGAGTTTCAGGCACCCCCGGCAAAGATATGGGCCTAATGGGCCAAAGGGGGAACAGACCAGCCCCTGTGCGCCCCTTATTTGGACAACATGCCCTAAGGGAAGGAAAGGGGGGAGGGCTAGCCCCTCCTGCCTTTCCCTCTCATGGGAGAAAGAAATGGAGGCACCCTCCCCTGCCTTTCCCCCGCACCTATATAAGGCAGGGGGGCGCGACTTGGGAGGGACTCCAAGTAGGATTCCTCCTACTTGGGCATCTCCTTTGGATGCTCCTCCCTCCCTCCCACCTCTATATATGTGGGATGGGGGTGCTTAGCACACACCAGACAATTGCCTAGTCATGTGCGGCACCCCCCTCCACCGTCTACATCCCCGGTCGTATTTTCGTAGTGCTTAGGCGAAGCCCTGTGGAGATCAGTTTACATCATCGTCACCATGTCGTTGCGCTGATGGAACTCATCTACTACCTTGAAGTCTTGCTATATCAAAAAGGCAAGGGACGTCACAGAGCTGAACTTGTGCAGAACGCGGAGGTGCCATGCGTTGGGTACTTGATCGGTTGAAGCATGAAGAAGTTCGACTACATCAACAATGTTGTGAAATGCTTCTGCTTATGGTCTACGAGGGTATGTAGACACACTCTTCCCGTCGTTGCTATGCATCTCCATGGATAGATCGTTGCGTGTGCGTAGATAAAAATTGTTTTCCATGCAACGAGTCCCAACAGTGGCATCATGAGCCAGGTCTATGCGTATATGATATGCACGAGTAGAACACAAAGAATTGTGGGCGATGATAGTCATAATGTTTACCACCAACGTGTTATTTTGATTTGGCGGTGATACGTCCATTTTGCATCATGCTTTTATATTGATATTTATTGCATTATGGGTTGTTATTACACATTATGTCACAATACTTATGCCTATTCTCTATTATTTTAAAAGATTTACATGAAGAGGGAGAATGATGGCAGCTGGAATTCTGGGCTGGAAAAGGAGCAAATTAGTGACCTATTCTGCATAACTCCAAAAGTCTTGAAACTCCACGAAAGTCATTTTTGGATTTAATAAAAAATATTGAGCGACAGAAATACCAGAGGGGGCCCACCCACCGTCCACAAGGGTGGGGGGCGCACCCTACCCCCTGGGCACGCCCCCTGCCTCGTGGGCCCCCTAGAAGCCTTCCGGCGACCATCTTCTGCTATATGAAGTCTTTTACCCTGAAAAAATCATAAGCAATCTTTCGGGATTGAAACACCGCCGCCACGAGGCGGAACCTTGGCGGAACCAATCTAGGGCTCCGGCGGAGCTGTTCTACCGGGGAAACATCCCTCCGGGAGGGGGAAATCATCACCATAGTCATCAGCAACGATCCTATCATCGGGAGGGGGTCAATCTTCATCAACATCTTCACCAGCACCATCTCATCTCAAACCCTAGTTCATCTCTAGTATCCAATCTTTGTACCAAAATCTCAGATTGGTACCTGTGGGTTGCTAGTAGTGTTGATTACTCCTTGTAGTTGATGCTAGTTGGTTTATTTGGTGGAAGATTACATGTTCAGATCCTTTATGCATATTAATACCCCTCTAATTATGAACATGAATATGATTTGTGAGTAGTTACGTTTGTTCCTGAGGACATGGGTGAAGTCTTGCTATAAGTAGTCATGTGAATTTGGTATTCGTTTGATATTTTGATGAGATGTTTGTTTTCTCTCCTCTAGTGGTGTTATGTGAACGTCAACTACATGAAACTTCACACCATTTTTTGGGCCTAGAGGAAGTCATTGGGAAGTAATAAGTAGATGATGGGTTGCTAGAGTGATAGAAGCTTAAACCCTAGTTTATGTGTTGCTTCGTAAGGGGCTGATTTGGATCCATATGTTTCATGCTATGGTTAGGTTTACCTTAATACTTCTTTTGTAGTTGCGGATGCTTGCAATAGGGGTTAATCATAAGTGGGATGCTTGTCCAAGAAAGGGAAGTACCCAAGCACCGGTCCACCCACATATCAAATTATCAAAGTAACGAACGCGAATCATAGGAGCGTGATGAAAACTAGCTTGATGATAATTCCCATGTGTCCTCGGGAGCGTTTTCCTTCATATAAGAACTTGTCCAGGCTTGTCCTTTGCTACAAAAGGATTGGGCCACCTTGCTGCACCTTATTTACTTTCATTGCTTGTTACCTGTTACGAATTATCTTATCACAAAACTATCTGTTACCGATAATTTCAGTGCTTGCAGAGAATACCTTACTGAAAACCGCTTGTCATTTCCTTCTGCTCCTCGTTGGGTTTGACACTCTTACTTATCAAAAGGACTACGATATCTCCCCTACACTTGTGGGTCATCAAGACTCTTTTCTGGCGCCATTGCCGGGGAGAGAAGCACCTTTGGTAAGTGGAACTTGGTAAGGAAAAATTTATATAGTGTGCTGAAATTTACTGTCACTTGTTACTATGGAACATAATCCTTTGAGGGGCTTGTTCGGGGTATGTCACCCCGACTAGTAGAGCAAAGAGTTGCTCCTCAACCTACTGAACCTACTGAAAATGTTTTCTTTGAAATTCCTTTGGGTATGATAGAGAAACTGCTAGCTAATCCTTTTACAGGAGATGGAACATTGCATTCTAATTTACACCTAATATATGTGGATGAAGTTTGTGGATTATTTAAGCTTGCAGGTATGCCCGATGATGTTATCAAGAAGAAGGTCTTCTCTTTATCTTTGAAGGGAGAGGCATTGACATGTATAGGCTATGTGATGATATGGGATCATGGAACTACAACCGATTGAAATTGGAATTTCACCAGAAGTTTTATCCTATGCATCTTGTTCATTGTGATCGTAATTATATATATAATTTTTGGCCTCATGAAGGAGAAAGCATAGCTCAAGCTTGGGGGAGGCTTAAGTCAATGTTATATTCATGCCCCAATCATGAGCTCTCACGAGAAATGATTATTCAAATTTTTTATGCTCGACTTTCTCTCAACAATCGCTCCATGCTCGATACTTCTTGTACTGGCTCTTTTATGATGAAGACTATTGAATTCAAATGGGATTTATTGGAAAGAACTAAACACAACTCTGAAGATTGGGATCTCGACGAAGGTAAGGAGTCAGGTATGAGACCTAAGTTTGATTGTGTTAAATCTTTTATGGATACCGATGTCTTCCGTGAATTTAGCACTAAATATGGACTTGACTCTGAGATAGTAGCTTCCTTCCGTGAATCATTTGCTACTCATGTTGACCTCCCTAAGGAGAAGTGGTTTAAATATAATCCTCCCACTGAAGTAAAAGCAGTTGCACCTATTAAAGTTGAAGAAAAGACTATCACTTATAATGATCCTATTGTTCCTACTACATATATTGAGAAACCACCTTTTCCTGTTAGGATAAAGGACCATGCTAAACCTTCAACTGTGGTTCGTAAGATTAATACTAAGACATCTACACCACTTGAGCAAATTAAAGTTGAACCTAGTATTGCTATGGTTAAAGATCTCTTGGTTGATAATATTGATGGGCATGTTATTTACTTCTGTGATGAAGCTGCTAGAATTGCTAGACCTAATACTAAGAATAAACACAGACCTGTTGTAGGCATGCCTGTTATTTCTGTTAAAATAGGAGATCATTGTTATCATGGCTTATGTGATATGGGTGATAGTGCTAGTGCAATACCTCATTCCTTATAAAAGAAATTATGCATGATATTGCACCTGCTGAGATAGAAGAAATTGATGTTACAATTAAGCTTGCCAATAGAGATACTATTTCACCAGTTGGAATTGTTAGAGATGTTGAAGTCTTGTGTGGGAAAGTTAAATATCCTGCTGATTTTCTTGTTCTTGGTTCCCCACAAGATGATTTTGTCCCATTATATTTGGTAGACCCTTCTTGAATACTGTTAATGCTAAGATAGACTGCAAAAAGGATGTTGTTACTATTGGTTTGGGAGATATGTCTCATGAGTTTAATTTTGCTAAATTTCGTAGACAACCCCATGATAAAGAATTACCTAGTAAGGACGAAATTATTGGTCTTGCTTCTATTTCCGTGCCTCCTAATGATCTTTTAGAACAATATTTGCTAGACCATGAAAATGATATGTTTATGAATGAAAGAAGGGAGATAGATGAAGTATTGTTTAAACAAGGACGTATTTTGAAACACAACTTGCCTGTTGAAATCCTAGGGGATCCTCCACCACCCAAGAGTGATCCCGTGTTTGAGCTTAAACCATTACCTGATACTCTTAAATATGCTTTTCTTGATGAAAAGAAGATATATCCTGTTATTATTAGTGCTAACCTTTCAGAGCAGGAAGAGGAAATATTACTGAAAACTCTGAAGAAGCACCATGTTGCTATTGGATATACTCTTCATGATCTTAAGGGCATTAGTCCCACTCTGTGCCAACACAAAATAAAATTGGAGAAAGACCCCAAACCAGTTATTGATCACCAATGACGGTTAAATCCTAAGATGAAAGAAGTGGTAAGAAAGGAAATACTAAAGCTCCTGGAGGCAAGTATAATTTATCCCGTTGCTGATAGTCAGTGGGTAAGTCATGTGTATTGTGTCCCTAAGAAGGGAGGTATTACTGTCGTTACTAATGATATAGATGAATTGATCCCACAAACAATTGTTACAGGTTATAGGATGGTAATTGATTTCCGCAAATTAAATAAAGCTACTAAAAAAGATCATTACCCTTTACCTTTTATTGACCAAATTCTAGAAAGATTATCCAAACATACACATTTTTGCTTTCTAGATGGTTACTCTGGTTTCTCTCAAATACCCGTGTCAGCAGAGGATCAAGAAAAGACCACTTTTACTTGCCCTTTCGGTACTTTTGCTTATAGACGTATGCCTTTTGGTTTATGTAATGCACCTGCTACCTTTCAAAGATGCATGCTGGCTATATTCTACTCCCTCTGTAAACAAATATAAGAGCGTTCAGATCATTAAAGCAGTGATCTAAATGCTCTTATATTAGTTTACGGAGGGAGTATGACTTTTGTGAAAAGATTGTTGAGGTTTTCATGGATGATTTCTCCGTTTATGGGTCCTCTTTTGATGATTGCTTGAGCAACCTTGATTGAGTTTTGCAGAGATGCGAAGATACTAGTCTTGTCTTGGATTGGGAAAAGTGCCAATTTATGGTTAATGAAGGCATTGTCTTGGGGCATAAAATTTCTGAAAGAGGTATTGAAGTTGATAAATCTAAGGTTGATGCTATTGAAAAGATGCCGTGTCCCAAGCACATTAAAGGTATAAGAATTTTCCGTGGTCATGCCGGTTTTTATAGGAGGTTCATTAAGGACTTCTCTAAAATTTCTAGGCCTCTGACTAATCTCTTACAAAAAGATATTCCTTTTGTCTTCGATGATGATTGTGTAGAGGCATTTGAAATACTTAAGAAGGCTTTGATTTCTGCACCTATTGTTCAGCCACCTGATTGGAATTTACCCTTTGAAATTATGTGTGATGCTAGTGATTATGCTGTAGGTGCTATTCTAGGACAGAGAGTTGATAAGAAACTAAATGTTATTCAATATGCTAGTAAAAATCTAGATAGTGCCCAGAGAAATTATGCTACTACTGAAAAATAATTTTTAGCAGTTGTATTTGCTTGTGATAAGTTCTGACCTTATATTGTTGATTCTAAAGTAACTGTTCACACTGATCATGCTGCTATTAAACATCTTATGGAAAAGAAAGATGCTAAACCTAGACTTATTAGATGGGTTCTCCTACTACAAGAATTTGATTTGCATATTATTGATAGAAAGGGAGCTGAGAACCCCGTTGCAGACAACTTGTCTAGGTTACAGAATGTTCTTGATGACCCACTACCTATTGATGATAGCTTTCCTGATGAACAATTAGCTGTCATAAATGCTTCTTGTACTGCTCCATGGTATGCTGATTATGCTAATTACATTGTTGCTAAATTCATACCACCTAGTTTCACATACCAGCAAACGAAAAAAAATCTTCTATGATTTAAGACATTACTTCTGGGATGACCCACACCTTTATAAAGAAGGAGTAGATGGTGTTATTAGAAGTTGTGTACCTGAGCATGAACAGGAACAGATCCTATGCAAGTGTCACTCCAAGGCTTATGGAGGACACCACGCTGGAGATAGAACTACACACAAGGTATTGCAATCCGGTTTTTATTGGCCTACTCTCTTCAAGGTTGCCCGTAAGTTTGTCTTGTCTTGTGATGAATGTCAAAGAATTGGTAATATTAGTAGACTTCAAGAAATGCCTATGAATTATTCTCTTGTTATTGAACCATTTGATGTTTGGGGCTTTGATTATATGGGACTGTTTCCTTCCTCTAATGGGCATACTCATATTTTAGTTGTTGTTTATTACATTACTAAGTGGGTAGAAGCTATTCCAACTAGTAGTGCTGATCATAACACCTTTATTAAGATGCTTAAAGAAGTTATTTTTCCGAGGTTTGGAGTCCCTAGATACCTGATGACTGATGGTGGTTCACATTTTATTCATGGTGCTTTTCGTAAAATGCTTGCTAAGTATGATGTTAATCATAAAATTGCATCTCCATATCACCCACAGTCTAGTGGTCAAGTAGAAGTGAGTAATAGAGAGCTCAAATTAATTTTGCAAAAGACTGTTAATAGATCTAGAAAGAATTGGTCCAAGAAACTTGATGATGCATTATGGGCTTATAGAACGACATATAAAAATCCTATGGGTATGTCTCCATATAAAATGGTCTATGGAAAAGCATGTCACTTACCTCTCGAACTAGAACATAAGGCATATTGGGCCATCAAAGAGCTCAATTATGATTTCAAACTTGCCGGTGAGAAGAGGTTATTTGACATTAGATCACTTGATGAATGGAGAACCCAAGCCTATGAGAATGCCAAACTCTTTAAAGAAAAAGTTAAAAAGAAGGCATGACAAAAGGATACAAAAGCGTGAGTTTAATGTAGGTGATTATGTGTTGCTTTTCAACTCTCGTTTAAGATTTTTTGCAGGAAAACTTCTCTCTCAATGGGAAGGCCCTTATGTTATCGAGGAGGTCTACCATTCCGGTGCCATAAAAATCAACAACTTCAAAGGCACGAATCCGAAGGTGGTGAACAGTCAAAGAATCAAACATTACATCTCAGGTAATCCCATAAATGTTGAAACTAATGTTATTGAAACCGGAACCCCGGAGGAATACATAAGGGACACTTTCCAAAATGTTTTAGACTCCGAAAAGGAATAGGTATGTGGTACGGTAAGTAAACCGACTCCAAAACAGTTCTAATAGCAATTTTTCTCTGTTTTGGAATATTTAAGAAAATAGGAAAATAAGAAGTAGTCTAGGAAGGACACAAGGCGTCCACGAGGGTGGAGGGCGCGCCCTACCCCCCTGGGCACGCCCCTTGCCTCGTGGGCACCTCGTGTGCTCTCTGGACTCTATTTTCTTTCACGATACTTCTTTCGGTCGGTAAAAATTCATTATATAATCTCCCGAAGATTTTGACCACCGTATCACAAAAATATCCTCTGTCTTTGTTTCGAGCTATTTTTTCTGACAGATCTAGATCACCATGACGTCTTCAAGCGCCCCCAAGGACAAGTTTTTCGAGAAGGTCATCAACCCTACCTCGCGGAGGTGCTGCATCACCCTCAAACCATTGAGATGCGTGAGGGTGTGCTGCACATCCACGATGTTGAGGGACCAATGAGGACTGGAAGCGCGGAGACAAGACTCGAAGCAATGGAACAAAAAGTTTTCAAGTGCCAAGGGTTGGTGGAACATGGACTCAACGCCAACCAGATGATGATCGCGGAGTTCACCAACAACCACAAGCTGGATGCCAAGAACAGGGGGGAGACCATCTTCAAGCTTCATGAGAAAATCGAGCACCTCCAAGCCCAGATCTATGACCTGCAAAACAAAAACTGTGAGTATGAATATAGATTCAAGAGGATGAGTTTGGCTGCAGATTTGAGGATCCCAGAGACTCGATCATCCGTCTATGATGGTGAGCCTATGCCTTGGAAGATGGATGACAAGCCTACATCATTAACAACTCCATTGTCACCACCTCCGAGAAACTAAACACATGGGTATGGGCACTCCCCTTGGCAACTGCCAAGCTTGGGGGAGGTGCCCCGGTATCGTATCACCATCACACTCCTATCTTTACCATTTTTCTTAGTTAGATCCTTTTAGTAATATCTTGATCTAGTAGAATAAAGTTCCGGTATGATTTAGTTTTGAGTTTTGCCTTATGATCCCTCTATGTAATCGAGTCCATGAGCTATATATAATAAAGACTAGTGTTGAGTCAAGGGCTTTGCTATCTTGCTATGATCTTGAGGGAATAAAAGAAAGAATAAAAAGAAATAAAAGAGATCATATTGATCTTATGGAGAGTAATGACTTCACATATTGAGAGTATGATGAATAAAAGTTGTTGAGAGTTGGCAAACATAGTTTTGGTCATCGTTGCAATTAATAGGAAGTAATATAGAAAGAGAGGTTCTCACATATGAATATACTATCTTGGACATCTTTTATGATTGTGAGCACTCATTAAAATATGACATGCTAAAAAGTTGATGTTGGACAAGGAAGACAACATAATGGGTTATGTTTTCTTATATCCAAAATAAAGTATATTGTCATGGATCATCCAACATGTTGAGCTTGCCTTTCCCTCTCATGATAGCCAAATTCCTTGCATCAAGTAGAGATACTACTTGTGCTTCCAAATACCCTTAAACCCAGTTTTGCCATGAGAGTCCACCGTACCTACCTATGGATTGAGTAAGATCCTTCAAGTAAGTTGTCATGTTGCAAGCAATAAAAATTGCTCTCTAAATATGTATGACTTATTAGTGTGGAAAAAAATAAGCTTTATACGATCTTGTGATATGGAAGCAATAAAAGCGACGGACTGCATAATAAAGGTCCATGTCACAAGTGGCAATATAAAGTGACGTTCTTTTGCATTAAGATTTCGTGCATCCAACAATAAAAGCACATGACAACCTCTACTTCCCTCTACGAAGGGCCTATCCTTTAGTTTTGTCTTATACCTTATGCAAGAGTCATGGTGATCTTCACCTTTCCCTTTTATATTTTATCTTTTGGCAAGCACATTGTGTTGGAAAGATTTTGATATATATATCCAATTGGATGTAAGTTAGCATGAACTATTATTGTTGACGTTACCCTTGAGGTAAAAGGTTGGGAGGCAACACTATAAGCCCCTATCTTTCTCTGTGTCCGATTAAAACTCTTGTGTGAGTGTTAGCAATTGTGAAAGACTAAATGATAGTTGAGTATGTGGACTTGCTGAAAATCTCTTATATTGACTCTTTCCTATGTTATGGTAAATTGCAATTGCTTCAATGACCGAGATTATATTTTGTTAGTTTTCAATGAATTTTCCGATTCATACTTGACTTTGTGAATAGATTGTTACTTTAGCATAAGAAATCATATGACAATATATATATATATATATATATATATATATATATATATATATATATATATATATATATATATAAGAATGATCATGATGCCCTCATGTCCGTATTTTATTTTATCGACACCTCTATCTCTAAACATGTGGACATATTTTTCATTATCAGCTTCCGCTTGAGGACAAGCGAGGTCTAAGCTTGGGGGAGTTGATACGTCCATTTTGCATCATGCTTTTATATTGATATTTATTGCATTATGGGCTGTTATTACACGTTATGTCACAATACTTATGCCTATTCTCTCTTATTTTACAAGATTTACATGAAGAGGGAGAATGCCAGCAGCTGGAATTCTGGGCTGGAAAAGGAGCAAATATTAGAGACCTATTCTGCACAACTCCAAAAGTCCTGAAACTCCACGAAAGTCATTTTTGGATTTAATAAAAATACTGAGCGAAAGGAATACCAGAGGGGGCCACCCACCGTCAACGAGGGTGGGGGGCGCGCCCTACCCCCCTGGGCGCGCCCCCTGCCTCGTGGGCCCCCTGGCAGCCTTCCGGTGACCATCTTCTGCTATATGAAGTCTTTTACCCTGAAAAAAAATCCTAAGCAAGCTTTCAGGACGAAACACCGCCTCCATGAGGCGGAACCTTGGCGGAACCAATCTAGGGCTCCGGCAGAGCTATTCTACCGGGGAAACATCCCTCCGGGAGGGGGAAATCATCACCATCGTCATCACCAATGATCCTATCATTGGGAGGGGGTCAATATTCATCAACATCTTCACCAGCACCATCTCCTCTCAAACCCTAGTTCATCTCTTGTATCCAATCTTTGTACCAAAACCTCAAATTGGTACCTGTGGGTTGCTAGTAGTGTTGATTACTCCCTGTAGTTGATGCTAGTTGGTTTATTCGGTGGAAGATTATATGTTCAGATCCTTAATGCATATTAATACTCCTCTGATTATGAACATGGATATGATTTGTGAGTATTTACGTTTGTTCCTGAGGACATGGGTGAAGTCTTGCTATAAGTAGTCATGTGAATTTGATATTCGTTCGATATTTTGATGAGATGTATGTTGTCTCTCCTCTAGTTGTGTTATGTGAACGTCGACTACATGGCACTTCACCATTGTTTGGGCCTAGAGGAAGGCATTGGGAAGTAATAAGTAGATGATGGATTGCTAGAGTGATAGAAGCTTAAACCCTAGTTTATGCGTTGCTTCGTAAGGGGCTGATTTGGATCCATATGTTTCATGCTATGGTTAGGTTTACCTTAATACTTCTTTTGTAGTTGCGGGAGCTTGCAATAGGGGTTAATAATTAGTGGGATGCTTGTCCAAGAAAGGGCAGTACCCAAGCACCGGTCCACCCACATATCAAATTATCAAAGTAACGAACGCGAATCATATGAGCGTGATGTAAACTAGCTTGACGATAATTCCCATGTGTCCTCGGTAGCGTTTTCGTTCATATAAGAACTTGTCCAGGCTTGTCCTTTGCTACAAAAAGGATTGGGCCACCTTGCTGCACCTTATTTACTTTCATTGCTTGTTACCTGTTACGAATTATCTTATCACAAAACTATCTGTTACCGATAATCTTAGTGCTTGCAGAGAATACCTTACTGAAAACCGCTTGTCATTTCCTTCTGCTCCTCGTTGGGTTCGACACTCTTACTTATCGAAAGGACTACGATAGATCCCCTACACTTGTGGGTCATCAGCCGGTATTGTGGGATGAAGCGGCCCGATCCAACCTTATATGTCCACCCACATGAGACCGATTCCACCGACTGACATGCAACTAGTTGTGCATAAAGGTGGCGGGCGGGTGTCTGTTTCTCCTAATTTAGTTTAATCAAGTTTGACTGCGGCCGGTCCTTGAAGAAGGTTAAAACAACAAACTTGACGAATCATCATTGTGGTTTTTGCCGTAGGTAAGAACGGTTCTTGCTAGACGCCCGTAGCAGCCACGTAAAACTTGCAACAACAAAGTAGAGGAAGTCTAACTTGTTTTTGCAGGGCATGATGTGATATGATATGGTCAAGACATGATGTGATAAATGTTATTGTATGAGATGATCATGTTTTGTAAGATATCACGCAACCGGCAGGAGCCTTATGGTTTTCTCTTTATTGTATGAAATGCAAAACGCCATGTAATTGCTATACTTCATCACTATGCATTAGCGATAGTTGTAGAAGCAATAGTTGGCAAGACGACCACGACGCAACGATGGAGATCAAGGTGTCGAGCCGGTGATGATGGAGATCATGACGATGGTTTGGAGATGGAGATCAAAAGCACGAGATGATGATGGCCATATCATGTCACATATTTTGATTGCATGTGATGTTATCTTATATGCATCTTATTTTTCTTAGAACAATGGTAGCATTATAAGATGATCCCTTCACTAAATTTCAAGGTAAAAGTGTTGTTCCTGAGTATGCACCGTTGCTACAGTTTGTCGTTTTGAGACACCACATGAGGATCGGGTGTGGTAGACTCTACATTCACATACAACGGGTGTAAGACAGTTTTACACATGCAGAATACTTGGGTTAAACTTGACGAGCCTAGCATGTACAGACATGGCCTCGGAACACTGGAGACCGAAAGCTCGAACATGAAACATATAGTAGATATGATCAACATAGAGATGTTCACCATTGATGACTAACCCATCTAACGTGATGATCGGACATGGGTTAGTTGATTTGGATCACGTATCACTTAGATGACTTGAGGGATGTCTATTTGAGTGGGAGTTCTTAAGTAATTTGATTAATTGAACTTAATTTATCATGAACTTAGTCCTGATAGTATTTTCAGATTATGTTGTAGATCAATAACTCGCGTTGTAGCTCCCCTATTTTTGATATGTTCCTAGAGAAAACTAAATTGAAATATGATACTAGCAATGATGCGGACTAGGTCCGTGATTTGAGGATTATCCTCATTGCTGCATAGAAGAATTATGTCCTTGATGCATCGCTAGGTGACAGACCTATTGCAAGAGCAGATGCAGACGTTATAATTGTTTGGCAAGCTTGATATGATGACTACTTGGTAGTTTAGTGCACCACGCTTTACAGCTTAGAACCAGGACCTCAAAAATGTTTTGAATGCCACGGAGCATATGAGATGTTTCAAGAGCTGAAAGTGGTATTTCAGACTCATGCCCATGTCGAGAGGTATGAGACCTCCGACAAATACTTTGCCTACAAGATGGAGGAGAATAGCTCAGCCAGTGAGCATGTGCTCAGAATGTCTGGCTACTACAATCGCTTGAATCAAGTGGGAGTTAATCTTCCAGATAAGATAGTGATTGGCACAGCTCTCTAGTCACTATCACCCAGCTACCAGAACTTCGTGATGAACTATAATATGCAAGGGATGACGAAAATGATTCCCGAGCTCTTCGCAATGCTGAAATCAGCAAAGGTAGAAATCAAGAAAGAGCATCAAATGTTGATGGTTAAAAAGACCACTAGTTTCAAGACAAAGGGCAAGGGAGAGAAAGGGAACTTCAAGAAAAATGGCAAGCAAGTTTCCACTCCCGGGAAGAAATCCAAAGCTGGACCCAAGCCTGAAACTGAGTGCCTCTACTGCAAAGGGAATGGTCACTAGAAGCGGAACTGCCCCAAATACTTGGCAGATAAGAAGGATGGCAAAGTGAACAAACGTATATTTGATATACATGTTATTGTTGTGTACCTTACTAGTATTCATAGTAGCCCCTGGGTATTTGATACTAGTTCAGTTGCTAAGATTAGTAACTCGAAACAGGACTAGCAGAATAAACTAAGACTAGTTAAGGGCGAGGTGACGATGTGTGTTGGAAATGATTCCAAGGCTGATATGATCACCATCGCACACTCCCTCTACCTTTGGGATTAGTGTTGAACCTAAATAAATGTTACTTGGTATTTGCGTTGAGCATGAATATGATTTGATCATGTTTATTACAATACAGTTATTCATTTGAGTCAGAGAATAATTGTTGTTCTGTTTACATGAATAAAACCTTCTATGGTCATACACCCAATGTAAATGGTTTATTGAATCTCGATCATAGTGATACACATATTCATAATATTGATGCCAAAATATGCAAATTTGATAATGATAGTGCAACATACTTGTGGCACTGCTGTTTAGGTCATATTGGTGTAAAGCGCGTGAAGAAACTCCATGTAGATGGACTTTTGGATCAGTTGATTATGAATCATTTGATTCTTGCGAACCATGCCTCATGGGCAAGATGACTAAAACTCTGTTCTCCAGAACAATGGAGCGAGCTAATGACTTGTTGGAAATAATACATACCGATGTATGCGGTCCGATGAGAGTTGAAGCACGCGGCGGGTATCGTTATTTTCTCACCTTCACAGATGATTTGAGTAGGTATGGGTATATCTACTTGATGAAACACACGTCTAAAATGTTTGAAAAGTTCAAAGAATTTCAGAGTGAAGTGGAGAATCATTGTAACAAGAAAATAAAAAGTTTCTACGATCTGATCGCGGAGGCGAATGTTTGAGTTATGAGTTTGGCCTTCATTTAAAACAATGTGGAATAGTTTCACAACTCACGCCACTTGGAACACCATAGCGTAATGGTGTCCAAATGTTGTAAGCATACTTTATTAGATATGGTGCGTTCAATGACGTCTCTTATGATTTGCCACTATCGTTTTGGGGTTATGCATTAGAGACAACTGCATTCACGTTAAATAGGGCAACCGTCTAAATCCGTTGAGACAATACCATATGAACTATGGTTTGGCAAGCCTAAGATGTCATTTCTTAAAATTTGGGATGCGATGCTTATGTCAAAAGGCTTCAGCCAGATAAGCTCGAACCCAAATCGGAGAAGTGCGTCTTCATAGGATACCCTAAAGAAACTATTGGGTACACCTTCTACCACAGATCTGAAGGCAAGATCTTTGTTGCTAAGTTTGGGTCCTTTCTAGAGAAGGAGTTTCTCTCAAAAGAAGTGAGTGGGAGGAAAGTAGAACTTGATGAGGTAATGTAGAACTTGATGAGTTAATTGTACCTTCTCTCGATTTGGAGAGTAGCACATCACAAAAAACTGTTCCCGTGATGCCTACACCAACTAGAGAGGAATAAAATGATGATGATCATGAAACTTCAGATTAAGTTACTACAGTACCTCATAGGTCGACCAGAGCGCGATCCGCACCAGAATGGTACGGTAATCATGTCCTGAAAGTCATGTTGTTAGACAACAGCGAACCTACGAACTATGAAGAAACTATGATGAGCCTAGATTCTGATAGATGGCTTGAGGCCATGAAATCTGAGATTAGATCCATGTATGAGGACAAAGTGTGGACTTTGGTGGACTTGCCCGATGATCGGCAAGCCATAGAGAATAAATGGATCTTCAAGAAGAGGACGAACGCTGATGGTAATGTTACTGTCTACAAAGCTCGACTTGTCATAGATGGTTTTTGCGACTAGTTCAAGGGGTTGACTACAATGAGACTTTCTCACCTGTAACGATGCTTAAGTCTGTCTGAATCATGTTAGCAATTGCCGCATTTTATGAAATTTGGCCAATGGATGTCAAAACTGGATTCCTTAATGGATTTCTTAAGAACGAGTTGTACATGATGCAACCAGAAGGTTTTGTCGATCCTAAAGGTGCTAACAAAGTGTGCAAGCTCCAACGATCCATCTATGGACTGGTGCAAGCATCTCGGAGTTGGAATATATGCCTTGATGAGGTGATCAAAGCATATGGTTTTATACAGACTTATGGTAAAGCCTGTATTTACAAGAAAGTGAGTGGGAGCTCTATAGCATTTCTGATATTATATGTGGATGACATATTGTTGATTGGAAATGATATCGAATTTTTGGATAGCATAAAGGGATACTTGAATAAGAATTTTTCAATAAAATACCTCGGTAAAGCTACTTATGTATTGGGCATCAAGATCTATAGAGATAGATCGAGACGCTTAATAGGACATTCACAAAGCACACACCTCGACAAGATTTTGAAGGAGTTCAAAATGGTCAGTTAAAGAAGGAGTTCTAGCCTGTATTGTAAAGTGTGAAGTTGAGTAAGACTCAAAGCCCGACCATGGCAGAAGATAGAAAGTGAATGAAAGTCATTCCCTATGCATCATCCATAGGTTCTATAAAGTATGTCGTGCTGTGTACCAGAGCAGTTGTGTGCCTTGCTATGAGTTTGGCAAGGGGGTACAATAGTGATCTAGGAGTAGATCACTGGACAACGGTCAAAATTATCCTTAGAGGACGAAGGAAATATTTCATGGTTATGGAGGTGATAAAGGGTTCGTCGTGAAGGGTTACAATGATGCAAGCTTTAACACTAATCTAGTTGACTCCGAGTCTCAATATGGATACGTATTGAAAGTGGGAGCAATTAGCTAGAGTAGCACCATGCAGAGCATTGTAGACATATGAATTTGCAAATATACATACAGACCTGAATGTGATAGACTCGTTGACTAAACTTCTCTCACTAGCAAAACATGATCACACCTTAGTACTCTTTGGGTGTTAATCACATGACGATGCGAACAAGATTATTGACTCTAGTAAACCCTTTGGGTGTTGCTCACATGGTGATGTGAACTATGGGTGTTAATCACATGACGATGTGAACTATTGGTATTAAATCACATGGCGACGTCAACTAGATTATTGACTCTAGTGCAAGTGGGAGACTAAAAAATATGCCCTAGAGACAATAATGAAGTTGTTAATTTATATTTCCTTATTCATGATAAAGGTTTATTATTCATGCTAGAATTGTATTGATCGGAAACTTAAAAACATGTGCGAATACATAAACAAATAACGTGTCCCTAGTAAGCCTCTACTAGACTAGATTGTTGATTAAAGATGGTTATGGTTTCCTAACCATGGACATGTGTTGTCATTTGATAACATGATCACATCATTAGGAGAATAATGTGATGGACAAGACCCATTCGTTAGCTTAGCATAATGATCGTTCAATTTTATTGCTATTGCTTTCTACATGTCAAATACATATTCCTTTGACTATGACATTATGCAATTCCCGGATACCGGTGGAATACCTTGTGTGCTATCAGACATCACAACATAACTGGGTGATCATAAAGATGCTCTACAGGTATCTCTGAAGGTGTTTGTTGAGTTGGTATAGATCAAGATTAGGATTGATCACTCCGAGTTTCAGAGAGGTATCTTTGGGCCCTCTCGGTAATACACATCATAAGCTTGCTAGCAAATGACTAAGGAGTTTGTCACGAGGTGATGTATTATGGAACGAGTAAAGAGACTTGCCGGTAACGAGATTGAACTAGGTATGAAGATACTGACGATGGAATCTCGGGTAAGTAACATACCAATAGACAAAGGGAATAATGTATGTTGTCATAATGGTTCGACCGATAAAGATCTTAGTAGAATATGTAGGATCCAAAATGGGCTTCCAGGTTCTGCTATTGGTTATTAACTAGAGAGGTGTCTCGGTCATGTCTACATAGTTCTCGAACCCGTAGGGTCCGCACGCTTAACGTTCGTTGACGATATAGTGTTATATGAGTTATATGATTTGGTCACCGAATGTTGGTCAGAGTCCCAGATGAGATCACAGACATGATGAGGAGTCTCGAAATGGTTGAGAGGTAAAGATTGATATATAGGACGATGGTCTTCGGACACCGGAAGTGTTTTGGAGGGTACCGGGTACTTATCGGGTCACCGGAAAGGAGTTTAGGGCACCCCCGGCAAAGATATGGGCCTAATGGGCCAAATGGGGAACATACCAGCCCCTCGTGTGCCCCTTCTTTGGACAGAAGGCCCTAAGGGAAGGAAAGGGGGAGGGCTAGCCCCTCCTGTCTTTCCCTCTCATGGGAGAAAGGAAAGGGGGCGCCACCCTCCCCTGCCTTTCCCCCGCACCTATATAAGGCAAGGGGGTGCGGCTTGGGAGGGACTCCAAGTAGGATTCCTCCTACTTGGGCGCCTCCTTTGGCTGCTCCTCCCTCCCTTCCACCTATATATATGTGGGAGGGGGCACCTAGCACACACCAGACAATTGCCTAGCCGTGTGCGGTGCCCCTCTCCACCGTTTACACCCCCGGTCATATTTTCGTAGTGCTTAGGTGAAGCCCTGCGGAGATCACTTCACAATCACCGTCACCATGCCGCCGTGCTGACGGAACTCATCTACTACCTCGACATCTTGCTGGATCAAGAAGGCGAGTGACGTCACCGAGCTGAACATGTGCAGAACACGGAGGTGCCATGCGTTCGGTACTTGATCGGTTGAAGCGCGAAGAAGTTTGACTACATCAACCGCGTTGTGAAACGCTTCCGTGTATGGTCTATGAGGGTACGTAGACACACTCTCCCCCTCGTTGCTATGCATCTCCATGGATATATCATTGCGTGTGTGTAGAATTTTTTTTGTTTTCCATGCAACGATTCCCAATAGTTGTCACTCTCAACTCTTTTCCGAGGTCATGTCATTTCCATCTTAGCCAACCCCCAATATTTATTTATTGGGAATATTCCCTTTTTCTATTAAAGGAATAACCATGTTTGCCCTACGTTGTGAAGCAACCTACATTTCTACATTCCCATTTATTCTCATAAATTCTTTGGATCATATCTTCCACAGATATGTTCAAACCCTTCCTTGCCTAGTTCAAAAATAATTTGATCATTTTCCTATTCTGTATTGAATGGCCCTTAACTCTTTTAGCACTCTTTCATATATAAATCATTTCCACATGCAAATTTTTTAATTTCATTTCCCTAGTAAATCTTCCTTAGCTACTTTCTAAAGTTTCTACCAGAAAGAAGCTTTGTGAAGGAAGTACTAGCTAGGATTATCCAAATGGGTTGAAATTTTTCCATGTCCTCAATATTCTCAAATCATCACTCTACACAAAAATTTGAGATTCATCCAACAATCCAGGTGAGCACCTCATCCAATCTTTGATTTTGGTCATATTTTCAGGTTGTGAAACAACTACATATTATATTGCTCCATAATTACTAAATATTTACCAGGACATTCCCCTACCTATATAACCTCCCTCCACCAAATTTGGGCTCATTTCATCGAACCAATCTTTCTTTATAAATTTTCGCATATTTCTGCCCAGAGAAGACCACTGTGAAGACAGTACTATTTTGGCATGTCCAAATGGTATGATTTTTTACAGTATCTTCTTATTTCTAAATCTTCTTGTTATGCCAAATTTCAGCCCTATTCAGTGTCTATGTGAGTGCCTCACCCATTTCCATTTTGTGGATGAAATTGGCAGTTGCAAAGCAGCTACGTTAAATTGTTCTCCAAATCCCTTCAAACTTCACATGACCATAGTCCTTTCTACCCTAATCACATTTGAAAACATTCTTGGCCCTTTGCCCAAGCCATTTTACCACAACTTCATGCCCAAGTTTGCTACGACAAACTTTCTCTGAGATATCGAATCAACCCAAAGCTCCTTTTGTTGAGCCATCACCTCAGGACAGTCCCAGGATGCATGGACTACACATTGGACACAGCCGGTCACGCTTAGTCATCGTGCACGTGTCGGTGCACACGGTGACTGTTGGTGTCAAAACTGCCAGATCTCGGGTAGGGGGGCCCAAGCTGTATGTTGGAGTACCGAAGGTAACTATGAACAAAGGACACAGTGTTTTACCGAGGTTCGGGCCCTCTTAATGGAGGTAAACACCTACTCCTGCTTGATTATATTCGAGGGTATAGGGGTTACAAGATTTTATCTACCACGGGATCGAGTTGGCTAACCCAAGATTGGCTAGCCTAGCAATGTTCTGGTCTTGTCTCTGATCTACCCTCCGGTTTATATAGACACAGGAAGGGCTTAGGATTGTGCAAAGTCGGTTTAACAGAAAGCCATAACATATCCAAACACCTATACTTGTCGTCCACGCATACGGGAGTCCCTACCGGACACGAGAGGTGATCTTCTGCCTTGTATCTCGACGACCCATCAGTATGACCCACATCCAATAGACCAGACGCCCGAGGACCCCCTAGTCCAGGAGTCCCACAGTGACCGCGCGGCCTAACGTGCCATGCGCGTGATCTGCTTGCAGTGGTCATGTCTGAATGTCGTTTTGCTTCAGGAGTTTTCCTTTTGCCCGTTCTCTCACGTCCCTCGTGCCGTCCAGCTCCCTCCTCCTCCCATGTAGCCCTTTGGACCCCTCCCTCCCTCCAGAAACCTCCTCGCCAGTGCCAGTCGTCACGCCCGTGCATGAACCGAGCGACACGTGGCCTGTCGCCTCTGTCCTTGCCCTGTTCGTGCCCATGCATCTCTGGCATTGCGTGTGCATATCCCCTGCTCCCCCATTGTTTCAAGGGCCCCTCGTCGGAGCTTGCATGTGCCCATGGTGGCATCCGGTCCGACATCTTCTCCCCTGCCTATTTAAGCCACCCCTGCCTCGTCTATCTTCACCACTCACCTCCTACCTCTCCCAATCAACCACCATCGCAGAGCTCTAGAGCCCCCGAGCTCTCCTCTTTCAACTCCGGTCGGAGCTCCGCCGCTCGGCATCCATTGCCACAAGCTCGCTTTGTTCAACTCCAGCCCTAGCCAGTGCCACCAAGAAGCTTCCCTCAACCTCTTGGCCCTCATCCACCGCTTCCCTGAGCGTATCTTCGTCGGGAAGGTCATCTCCAGTGAAGCCAAACGACAACCGAAGCTCACCACCACCGGAGATCCCGGTTCCGACTCCATCCAACGACCTCCCGACGTTCCACGGGTACGAGCAGCTCCGCCGTCATCCTCCCGATCCATCCCCGTCGTCGCCCAGCTCCGTCGTTGCCTCTATGCCGGCAAACGGCCACTGGTGAGCCTGTCGTTCACTAGTTCTCTCTCTGTGTGTAAATCTGACCGAAGGACCCCACCCATGAGCCTCTCAATTCCCTAATGTCTACTAGAACTACATTGGTATTTCCCCAAAGAGGAATGGATGTATAGTGATAGTAGGTATTTCCCTCAGTGATGAGACCAAGGTTATCGAACCAGTAGGAGAACCTCCTCACATCACGTAAAAAACACCTGCACACAAATAACAAATACCCGCAACGCAACATGTTAAAGGGGTTGTCAATCCCTTTCGGGTACAGCGCCTCAAGATAGGCAAATAACATGAGGTAAAAGTAGTAGATATGATAAATAGATCGCAGAACAAATGAATTGCAGCAAGGTATTTTTGTATTTTTGGTTTAATAGATCTGAAAATAAATGCAAAGGAAAATAGATCGCAAAGGAAAATATGATGAAAAGAGACCCGGGGTCGTAGGTTTCACTAGTGACTTCTCTCAAGAAAAATAGAAAATGGTGGGAAAACAATTACTTGGCCAATTGATAGAACTTCAAATAATCATGATGATATCCAGGGAATGATCATTATATAGGCATCACGTCCAAGATTAGTAGACCGACTCCACACATCGACCGCTATCCAGCATGCATCTAGTGTATTAAATTTATGGAAAAACGGAGTAATGCAATAAGAACGATGACATGATGTACATAAGATCTATCTATGTAGAAATAGACCCCATCTTGTTATCCTTAATAGCAACAATACATACGTGTCGTTTCCCTTTCTGTCACTGGGATCAAGCACCGTAAGATTGAACCCATCACAAAGCACCTCTTCCCATTGCGAGATAAATAGATCAAGTTGGCCAAACAAAACCCAAATATCAGAGAAGAAATACGAGGCTATAAGCAATCATGCATATAAGAGATCAACGAAGACTCAAATAACTTTCATGGATAAAAACATAGATCTGATCATAAACTCAAAGTTCATCGGATCCCAACAAACACACTGCAAAAAGGCATACATCATATGGATCTCCAAGAGACCATTGTATTGATAATCAAGAGAGAGAGAGAGAGAGGAAGCCATGTAGCTACTAACTACGGACCCGTAGGTGTACAAAGAACTACTCACGCATCATCGGAGAGGCACCAATGGACATGATGAACCCCTCCGAGATGGTGCCTAGATTGGATTTGGTGTTTCTGGACTCTGCGGCGGCTGGAATTGATTTTCGTCGACTCCCCTAGGATTTCTGGAATATTGGGGTATTTATAGAGCAAAGAGGCGGTGCGGGAGGCTAACGAGGAGGGCACAACCCACAGGGGCGCGCCCTGGTGGGTTGTGCTCCCCTCGGAGCTTCTCTCAAGTGCTTTCCTGGCCCACTAGATGTCTTCTGGTCCAAAAAAATCCACAAAAAGTTTTGCTGCATTTGGACTCTGTTTGGTATTGATTTCCTGCGATGTAAAAAACATGCAGAAAACAACAACTGGCACTGGGCAGTATGTCAATAGGTCAGTACCAAAAAATGATATAAAATGATTGTAAAACATCCGAGAATGATAATATAACAGCATGGAACAATTAAAAATTATAGATACATTGGAGACGTATCAGCATCCCCAAGCTTAATTCCTGCTCGTCCTCGAGTAGGTAAATGATAAAAACAGAATTTTGGATGTGGAATGCTGCCTAACATGTTCATCACATTCTTTTCTTTATAGCATGGACATTTGGACTTCTATATGATTCAAAGCAAAAGTCTAGTTTTGACATGAAGACTTTAATACTCAAGCATACTAACAAGCAACCATGTCTTTCAAAATATCAACCCTAAAGCAAGTTATCCCTAGCCCATTATGCTCAATCATTGATCCATTCATGAAACAAAATTGAATATTAGCTACACCCAATGCTCAAATACGATCATAGTGCCCCTTAGTTGGTGCTTTATAAGAGAAGATGGAGACTCAAATTCAAAATAAAAAAATTGCATAAGTAAAAGAAAGGCTCTTCGCGGAGGGAAGTAGTGATTTGTAGAGGTGCGAGAGCTCAAAGCTTAAATTGAGAGATAAAAACATTTTTGATAGGCATACTTTTCCCACCAACAAAAATGACTTAGAGCTCCCAACACTTTCCATGCTAGATACATCATAGGCGGTCCCCAAACAGAAAATAAAGTTTATTCCTTTTTCCAGCTTTACTTTCACTTTCCATGGCTAGCCGAATCCACAGTTGCCCTCCGTACCAACACGTTCCAAGGAATTTATTATTTGACAACATAAAGTAAATCCATTTTTCATTTCAGGACTGGGCATCCCTAATACCTTTGCCGTACTCTCGTGCAATGACAAGTGAATAAACACTCATCGTGAGAATAACACATCTAGCATGGAAAATATTGGCCACCCTTCACCTCCTCGCGAGCGGTAGAGGACACAAAAGAGAAATTTATTTTGAAAACTAGATATGGCACATGCAAATTTGCTTAGAACGACAGGGAAATACCGCATATAGGTAGGTATAGTGGACTCATAAGGAAAAACTAGTTTAGAAGGTTTTGGATGCACAAGTAGTGATCATACCTAGTGCAAAATGAAGGCTGGCAAAAAGATTGAGAAGCGACCAACGAAAAAGCAAAAAGTCTCGCACCCAAGCATTAAGCATAAGTAACACCGAATAATGCACCACAAGTAGGATATAAATTTCATTGCATAACTATTGACTTTCGTGCTTGCATAGGGAATCACAAACCTTAACATCAATATTCTTACTAAAGCACAATTATTCATCAACATGAATCACATATCATATCATCATATCTCAAAATCATTACTAAGAATCAAGTTTATTTTGTCCAATGATCTTCATGAAAGTTTTTATTATATCCACCTTGGATCTCTATCACTTTGGGACTATTTTCATATGTTGCTTTTGATAAGCTCAAACAAATATAAGTGAAGAACATGAGCATATATTTTTTTCTTTCTCTCAAAATAATCTAAGTGAAGCAAGAGAGAATTTCTGAAAATTTTACTAACTCCCAAATAAATCTAAGTGAAGCATGATAGCATTTCTTCAAAAAAGAAATAACAAAGCACACCGTGCTCAAAAAGATATAAGTGAAGCACTAGAGCAAATCCATGGCTCTAAAAATTTAAGTGTAGCATAGGAGCAAGCATAGCATATTTTTGGCTCTTTCAAAAAGGTGTGTTCAGCAAGGATTCAACACTTAAAACACAAGGAAAACAAGCAAAGACTCATATCATAAAAGACGCTCCAAGCAAAACTCATAATAAGTGACGAATAAAAATATAGTTTCAAGTAAAATACCGATGGTTGTTAGAATAAAGCGGGGATGCCACTCGGGGGCATCCCCAAGCTTAGTTGTCTGATACTTCTTTGAACATTATCTTGGGGTGCCTCGGTCATCCGCAAGCTTAGCCTTTTGCTAATCCTTATTCCTTCATCCATCATAAGATCACCCAAAACTTGAAAACTTCAATCACACGAAACTCCAACAAAACCTTCGTGAGATCCGTTAGTATAAGAAAGCAAACCACTACTATAAGTACTATTGCAAACCTATTCTTATTCTGTTTTTGCATTATGTCTAATGTATTCCAACCTTTCTATGGAAAAAACTCATCAAAGAAAACCATAGAATCATCAAAACAAGCACACAACGCAAAGAAAACAGAATCTGTCAAAAATAGAATAGTGTGTAGCAATCTGGATATTTCGAATACTTATGTAACTCCAAAAATCTTGCCAAATTAGGAAAACCTGGGTAATTTGTATATTAATCTTCTGCAAAAAGAATAAACTGAAAATTACATTTATGTGATTTACTAAAATTATTTTCATGAGTGCATAAGTTTCTGTTTTTCAACAAGATCAAATCAACTTTCACCCAAATCAACCCAAAGGACTTGCTTGGCACAAACACTAATTTAAACCACAGAAACACATCTAACTAGAGGTATAATTGTGCAATTTACACAAGAACATAAAATAAAAAGAAAAAAATTTATTTTATTCGTTGGGTTGCCTCCCAACAAGCTCTTCCTTTATAGACATTAAGATAGGCATGAGATTTCAATGATGATCACACGAAAGACAAGAATTGAAGCACAAAGAGAGAATCATAAAACATGTGACAAACACATTTAAGTCTAACATACTTCCTATGTATAGGCATTTTGTAGGCAACCAAATTATCAAGACAAGAAACATCTAGCATATGCAAGGAAGAAGAAAGAGACAATAGCAATCTCAACATGATGAGAGATAGATTAGTAGCATGCAAATTTCTACAACCATATTTTCCTCTCTCATAATAATTACATGTAGGATCATACTCAAATTCAACAATATAGCTATCACATAACATATTCTCTATATGACCGACATGCATGAAAAGTTGATACTCTTCCAAAATAGTGGGATTATCATCAAATAAAGTCATGACCTCTCCAAACCCACTTTTATCAAAAAATTCATAAGATTGATAATTCTCCAAAGTAGTGGGATAGTTATTACCTAAAGTTGACACTCTTCCAAACCCACCTTCAATATTATCGCAAACATATTCCTCATCAGGCTTAAATAAATTTTCAAGATCGTAAGAAGAATCACCCCAATCATGATCACTGTAATAAGCAGAGGACATACCAAAATTAGCATCCCCAAGCTTGGGTTTTTGCATATTACTAGCATAATTGATATTAATAGAATTTATTATAACACCATTTTAATCATGATTTTTGTTCAAGGAGCTATCATGAATCACTTCATAAATTTCTCCTTTTATCACTTCATCACAATTTTCAGATTCATGAATCTCAAGCAAGACTTCATAAAGATAATCTAGTGTACTCAACTAACTAGCAATTGGTTCATCATAGTTGGATCTTTTAAAAAGATTAACAAGTGGATGTGTGTCGGATTTCGGGTTCCGGCAGACCCTCAAGGTTCGAACTCTGGGGTGCACGCGGAGATCACACCTCCTGCCTACCCATGTCTCGCCGCCTCGCAAGGATCTAAACTACACGAAGAACAACACAAGGGACACGAGATTTATATTGGTTCAGGCCACCATTGTGGTGTAATACCCTACTCCAGTTTGTGGTGTGGTGATTGCCTCAGGGGCTGATGAAGAACAGTACAATGGAAGAACAGCCTCGCGAGGGTCTGTTCTTGGCTGGTGCGATGAACTGCTAGGGGGAGTTCAGTCGCTTCTCTCTCTCTCTCTCTCTCTCTCTCTCTCTCTCTCTCTCTTTCTCTCTCTCTCTCTCTCTCTGTGTGTGTGTGTGTGTGTGTGTGTCTTTCTATCTTTGTTCCTTCCATCCTCTACCCTGTGGGTCGCTAGTCCTATTTATAGGCAAAGGCCCCGGGCCTCTTCCCAAATATTGAGAGGGAAGGGTGCCAACATTTGGCCATTTTGAAGGGGAACATCTAGTACACTTATCCTGACTAAAGTTGGTCCTCGCCTGCCAAAGACCCTAACGATGATGCCGGCTTGGGCTCCACGATGACCTCCATTCTGCCGTCCTATTGGACTTGGTCTTGTTGCACCGAAATGGTTGCCTTTGCTTGATACCCTTGCCTGCACTTGCCCCCTTTGCATCAAAGAGGAAATAAGGACTCTGCGCAGGCCGGCGCCCGCTTGGCGCCCTCCTGGCCTTGGTCGTCATGGCTTGCATCACGGGCACCTTGTAAGGTACCCCGCCTTGATCCTTCCGCCTCCTCGCGAGCTAGCCTGACGAGGCTATGCCTGAGGAAGCCTCCTGTCGTCCGCCCCGCGAGGCTTGGCCCCTCGCGAGGGTCTTAAGCATGTGTTGATGAAGATGGGCCGTACTGAGCCACTCCTTGAGCCACGCTGCAGGCCGCAGGCAGGCAAGTCTGGGTACCCCCGTTCCCAGAACGCCGACAGTAGCCCTCGGGCCCAAGGCACGCTTGGACTTGGCTTAGCAGAGAAGCGAAGGGGCAAGTGCGAAGCACCATGGGCCCCAATAGCCTACGGCCTTGGGCGCCGTGTGGTGGTTGATTGGATGTGGGCATCCTGGCTCCCTCACGACGCCTCGGCAACTGCACGAGTTGACAAGTCCCTGCATGCAAAACGGGCCATGATTACCTGTGATCATGGAGGTCGACGGTTGGCCTTCCTCAGCTATATGTACGGAACGGCACGAGCCCTTCCAGTCCATATCTTCCCGCTACTCTTCGTCTTCCTCTTTGTCCTTGCTCCTCCCTACGCCAATGGCACCGATCCGTTGGTTTTCTGCCGAAGAGAAGGGGAAGGCTCCCTGAGAGAGTCATGTCCCGCTTCCTCCGAAGAAACGACTCGTCTCTTGCCACGGGGAAGGGGTGCTTGGCAGGAGGTGTCGAGGCCGTGGTTCAAGCGGCCGCCGCCGGGATTCCCACTGCCCTTGTACACCCGGATCGAGGGTCCTGAAGGCGCTGGCGCCAAGCAGCATCGCCAGAGGCGCCGTCGCCGCTGGTGGATCACGGCGGTGCGCGTCGTTCCTCCAGGGGTTCACGCCGAGGGCTCTTCTTGCGAGCTCGTGCTTCACGCCTCCATGCCTCCTCGGTCCTGGATTCGCCTCCCGCCTTCCTTCACCTTCGAAATCCCGCCGAGGGGGCCTATCGAGCTTTGGCTGCAGCATGCTGACTGCAGTACCCCTGCGACCGAAGCGGAGGTCGAGGTCGTTGCTCCGGGCAGGGTCTACCTGACCCGTGGCTGGGGCGAGATCGCCCGGGTCTGCAGGACGGGTGGCGCCCTCGCAATCCACCTCGAGTACGATGGCGCCTCCCTGATGTTCTTCAAGGTCTTCGACGCAGAGAGACACCGGCTGGAGTGCTGCCCTGAGAAAGGCGGCCGGGGCCCTGCCGCAGCGAGGACTAGGCTTGCCAACTGCTTCCCCAGCAGCTCCTTAGGCAGCGGAGGTGTCAGAGGATCCAGCGACTCCTCGAGCTCCTCGCAACCCTGGAGACGAGCGACAACAGCTACGAGCCCCCGAGCTTGCGTCGCTCTCGGAGCAGGGCGGGCTCGTCAGGCCGCCGCCGCCACTGATCTGTATGGGGTTGGTGCTGGTGGCTGACAGTCCACTGTTGATGATGGCGTCTCTTGCGGAGGCGCGCGTAGTTAGCACTCTTTTGGATTTGTTTCTTTTGTTCCCTGCGAGGAATCAAAGAACACACCCCGCGGGGGTTTGTAAGGTGCTTGTAGTTCCATTTGTTAATATGATCCTTATCATGAAGTGGTGAGGGATGCTCGTCCCGTCTTAGCTTAGTTCCTCCTTTCGAACCTTGCGAGGACTTGACGCTCTGTGCTGACAAGTCCCGGTACCAAGGCAGGCTTCAGCCGTCGCTGGTATGCCAGGTTGCGATGCCGTGGTCAAGGAGAGGAGGTGAGCGGCCCGGGGTCCAGTAAGAGCCCCTGAGTCTCGATGCTCAGGAGGTCCCCTTTAGCGCTCAAGTAGCCATCGTTCGATGAGAAAGGAGCGCGACGTTGCCAAAACGGAACTGCATTAGGTGCGAGGTTGGTGTTGCGATAGCTAGTGTTTCTGGAGGATGACTTATCTCGGGGGTCAGAAACCACTCCTTGGCACGGCACCGGGCCCACGCGTTGACAGAGTTGCCTGGCGAGGTCCCCACGTGCCTCTTCCCTCTCGCCTTTTCTCCCCCTCGTGATCTACGTCCTCAGGTCCCGGCCCTCGAGCGGGCTCAGCCGTCGCTGGTATGCCAGGTCACGATGCCGTGGACAAGGCCAGAGGGTGAGGGCTGGAGAGCCAGTAAGAGCCCATGAGTCGTGATGCTCAGGTACCCCCCCTTTAACGTGCAAGCGGTTCGCGTGGACGAGAGCGAAGGAGACACTGCGGAGGCCTCGCCCGATGCTGCTCCTTAAAGCGATCCTGCGAGTTCATCATGAGAAAAGCGAGGGTTTGCCGTTACAATTGCCGGCCAGCTGCTGGTTGCTCTAGGAAGGTGATGAGGCACTGAAGGCTTGGTGAGGTGGCGCCCTGCGGGGTTGCCGCGGCCAGAGCTCAGCCATCCAGGTTTGTCAATGTTACAGGGACGAACCCATGCTCAAGCGTCATGCCGTGAGGGAGCAGCTCCATCAGTTGGTGTCAATCGAGCGGGCGATTAAGTCAAGCACGTTAATCATGAAGGAGCAAATCCATTTAGATAGACGCAGAAAAAGACGATCACCCCTGGGTCGGGCCCGAGCGACTTTGGGGATGATGCAGCCTGAGGGGCGCCCCCGATAAAGTAAGCTGAAAACATGAACTAAAGGGATACATGCCGCAGGGACGGACCCACGCGGCCTAGGAATGATGCAGCCCTGGGGGGCGCTCCCAGCTGAAAATGAAACTCGAAGGATGTCACCTGATGATGCTGAAGATGGAGGGATGCTGAAGTAGCGGATGGCGTGCGCTGCGGGATACGATCTTCACGAGCCCCCAGGCCCAAGGGCCTCGGGAGGCTCTGGAGGCACTGGCGGCTCCTCGCGGACCATCTCCATCTCCGCCAGGACTGCGGAATGCCTGTCCGCCTGAGCCTCCAAGATGCTCCTCATGAGGCGCTGACGCACAGCAGCCGCGTTCGGCAGGCCGTAAGGCATGCGAACATAGATGTGGGGTGGACCTTCGCAGCGTCCCACTCGTGAGGGCCAGAGGCGCTCCTGAGAGGCGGCTCGGTTGAGTCCTGGTACGTCGATGCAGACGCGCAGCCCACCATCCTCGCCTGGATGGGGAGCTACGGCGGGTAAGCGGCGGCTGCCACTCATGACTCTTGACTCCTGCAGCTCCTGAATGATCTCGCTGACGAATTCCTGAGGGTTTGGCCCTCCTTGCCTTGCTCCTCCCTAAGGGAAACGTGCGTTGAAGCACGCTTCCAAGTGGTGCCCGAGCGCCTCCCTCGTGATCCTAGCAAAGTCGATGACCCTCCAGAAGAGAGCCCCCGAGCCTTGCTCGAGGAGGGTGCCAGGCGCGCCTTCCTATGCGACAGAAGGAGGTGCCCCCTGAACAGGCGCGGACCCTGAGGGGCCTGCCTCCCGAGGGGTCGGGCCAGGCAATGTCTTCTTCTTAGGAGCAGCCTCGGGAAGCCTCCCGTTCCTGTGATTTGGGTCTTCAATTGATGCAGCTTGGAAAGCATGTTCCAGAGAACACACAACGTCTCTCTTTTCACAGGGCACCGTGATGACTCCACCGCTTCATGGCATCTTGAGGACATTGTAGCCGTGATGGGTCACGACCATGAACTTGGCTAGGGCTGGGTACCCGAGGATGGCATTGTACGGCAGGTGGATGTGAGCGATGTCGAAGTCAATGAGCTCGGTGCGGTAGTTGTCGCGCTTCCCGAAAGTAACAGGAAGGCAGACCTACCCTATCGGAACCGTGGAACCATCAGTGACTCCTGAGAAAGGCTTGGTTGGCTGCAGCTGATTGTATGGCACCTGGAGATTTTTGAACTTCTCGCCGGATAGGACATTGAGCCCTACTCCGCCATCGATGAGGGTCCTGGTGACTTGCACATTGCTGATGATTGGGGAACAAAGCATCAAGAGGACTCCAGCTGTGGCCGCGCACTTGAGCTGATCCGCTGAGCTGAACGTGATAGCGCACGCTGACCACCTGAGAGGGCGTGTGGCCTCAAGCTTGGGGAGGACTGCATTCACTTCGCGAGCAAACTGCTTGAAGATGCGCTGAGAGGCCGGGGCTTGAGCGCCTCCCAAGAT
The DNA here is from genome assembly GCF_002162155.2 of Triticum dicoccoides. Lineage (NCBI taxonomy): Eukaryota > Viridiplantae > Streptophyta > Magnoliopsida > Poales > Poaceae > Triticum > Triticum dicoccoides. The sequence goes on along the minus strand of NC_041389.1, from coordinate 75,847,254 downwards.
GCAAGTGATTGCGCGCGGCTCTTGGAAGCCTCCAGCCCCCTCGTCTTGGTGATGGTCTTCATTCCTCCTCGGCTGTGGTGGCAGAGGAGGGAGGCCCGCGTTGCCTTGTGGGCGTTCCTCGCGAGGCTGATCCCTCCAACCCCCCTCGCGAGGTGGGTCCCTCCAACCTCCCTCACGAGGCTGGTCTTGCCAGCGGTCCTCGCGAGGTCGGTCACGCCACCCTTGGCGAGGGCCACGGTCTTCCCATCGTCCTCCACCTCTTCCTCCTCCTCGGCCATAGCCCCGGTCGCTGCGCTCGGGGCGTCGGCCGGCACGCACGTCTCGCACGGCCCGGAGCTCTTGGCATTCGTTGGTGTTGTGGGTGTGGAGGTCGTGGTACATGCAGTACTGACTGCCCTTGGATGACTTAGGCTGATCCCTGCCTCGCTTGGTGTCCGGCTCTGCCGCAAGCATGTCAGCCCCCTTGCACTTCACGTCCTTAGCCTTGGGCTTCTTATCTTCTGGGTCAGCAGCTGGCAGCTCGAGGAGGGAAAGGCGCCCTTCCTTAGCCCTAGCACACTTGGTCGCCAGATTGAACAGCTCCAGGGAGGTGCAGAGGTCCTCATGGATCGCGAGCTCCTCCTTCATCTTGATGTTACGCACGCCGTCGGAGAAGGCTGAGATGATGGCCTCCTCAGACACCTTGGGGATCTTAAGGCGAGTGCTGTTGAAGCGCTGGATGAACTTTTGCAGGGTCTCTCCCGGCTGCTGCTTGATGCGGCGCAAGTCGCTCATGGCCGGGGGCCGGTCGCGGGTGCCTTGGAAGTTAGCGATGAATCGGTTGCGCATCTCGGCCCAGGAGGATATCGTGCTAGGAGCCAGGTTCAGGAGCCAGGTGCGGGCACCGTCCTTGAGCGCCATGGGGAACCAGTTCGCCATGACCTTCTCGTCCCCGTTGGCGGCTTCGATGCCCAGCTCGTAGAGCTGGAGGAACTCAGCAGGGTCAGCTGTGCCATCGTAGCACGGGGGCAAGTCTGGCTTGAACTTGCTCGGCCAGGCCACGCTGCGCAGCTCGACGGAGAAGGCACGGCAGCCTGCAGTGGCCGTGGGAGCCCTTTGGTGACAGAGAGCTTGATCTTGCGGGTCTCTGTGCGCTGCCGCCAGGTGCAGCGCGGGGTCTTGATGCGCTGGAGCAGGTGCGCGTTCGTGCCGGGCCGGTGCGGGGAGCACACGGGCGGCTTCTTGGGGACGAGGGATCTCTTGGCAGCTCTTCTCTTGCTGTGCTGGCGCCGGACGGAGTGGGTTCCGCCCAGGGGCCACGCGCCTTGGGGCCAAGGCGCCTTCTTGAGGGGGAGGCGGCTGAGGCGCCCTCGGAGCTTCGTCGCCCGCGCAGGGCGGGGCATGGTGCAGTGAGAGGGATGGTGTAGGGGAGCCCCCAGCGGCGCTGACGAGCTCGGTGATGCGGGCGAGCCATTCGTCGTAGAGGTTGTCGACGGGACAGTAGTGCAGGAGCTCCCGCGCCAGGAGCAGCACGGCGTGCGCGTCCGCAGGAGCGCGATGGGCGTGGGACGAGGAGCCGGCTGGAGTCAGCGACGGGGTGGCGGTGCGACCTTCTCGCTGTTGGGGAACGTTGCAGAAAATTAAAATTTTTCCTACGGTTTCACCAAGATCCATCTATGAGTTCATCTAAGCAACGAGTCATGGGAGAGAGATTGCATCTACATACCACTTGTAGATCGAGTGCGGAAGCGTTCAAGGGGATGGTGATGATGGAGTCGTACTTGCCGTGATTCAGATCACCAATGACCAAGTGCTGAACGGACAGCACCTCCGGGTTCAACACACGTACGGGACGGGAGACGTCTCCTCCTTCTTGATGCAGCAAGGGGGAAGGAGAGGTTCATGATGATCCAGCAGCACGACGGTGTGGTGGTGGATGCAGCAGAACTCCAGCAGGGCTTCGCCAAGCGACTACTGGAGGAGGACAAGGTGTAGCAGGGGGAGGGAGGCGCCAATGCACAGGGTGTGGCTGCCCTCCCCTGCCCTCCTTTATATAGGCCCCCAGGGGGGCGCCGGCCCTGGGAGATTCAATCTCCCAAGGGGCGGCGGCCAGGGGGGTGGAGTGCCCCCCAAGGCATGTGGTGCGCCCCCCCCCCCCACCCTAGGGTTTCAACCCTAGGCGCAGGGGTGGGCCTAGGGGGGCGCACCAGCCCACTATGGGCTGGCTCCCCTCCCAGTTCAGCCCATGGGGCCCTCCGGGATGGGTGGCCCCACCCGGTGGACCCCCGGGACCCTTCCGGTGGTCCTGCTACATTACCGGGTGACCCCGAAACTTTCCCGATGGCCGAAATACCACTTCCTATATATAATTTTTTACCTTCGGACCATTCCGAAACTCCTCGTGACGTACGGGATCTCATCCGGGACTCCGAACAACATTCGGTATGCTGCATACTCATATTCATACAACCCTAGCGTCATCGAACCTTAAGTGTGTAGACCCTACGGGTTCGGGAGACACGCAGACATGACCGAGACGACTCTCGGGCAATAACCAACAGCGGGATCTGGATACCCATGTTGGCTCCCACATGCTCCTCGATGATTTCATCGGATGAACCACGATGTCGAGGATTAAACAACCCCGTATACAATTCCCTTTGTCAATCGGTACGTTACTTGCCCGAGACTCGATCGTCGGTCTCCCAATACCTTGTTCAGTCTCGTTACCGGCAAGTCACTTTACTCATACCGGAATGCATGATCCCGTGACCAACCACTTGGTCACTTTGAGCTCATTATGATGATGCATTACCGAGTGGGCCTAGAGATACCTCTCCGTCATACGGAGTGACAAATCCCAGTCTCGATCCATGTCAACCCAACAGACACTTTCGGAGATACCTGTAGTGCACCTTTATAGTCACCCAGTTACGTTGTGACGTTTGATACACCCAAAGCACTCCTACGGTATTCGGGAGTTACACGATCTCATGGTCAAAGGAAGAGATACTTGACATTGGAAAAGCTCTAGCAAACGAACTACACGATCTTGTGCTATGCTTAGGATTGGGTCTTGTCCATCACATCATTCTCCTAATGATGTGATCCCGTTATCAATGACATCCAATGTCCATAGCCAGGAAACCATGACTATCTGTTGATCACAACGAGCTAGTCAACTAGAGGCTCACTAGGGACATATTGTGGTCTATGTATTCACACATGTATTACGATTTCCAGATAATACAGTTATAGCATGAATAAAAGACAATTATCATGAACAAGGAAATATAATAATACTTTTATTATTGCCTCTAGGGCATATTTCCAACAGTCTCCCACTTGCACTAGAGTCAATAATCTAGTTACATTGTGATGAATCGAACACCCATAGAGTTCTGGTGTTGATCATGTTTTGCTCGCGAGAGAGGTTTAGTCAATGGATCTGCGACATTCAGATCCGTATGTACTTTGCAAATATCTATGTCTCCATCTTGAACATTTTCACAGATGGAGTTGAAACGATGCTTGATGTGCCTGGTCTTCTTGTGAAACCTGGGCTCCTTGGCTAGGGCAATAGCTCCAGTGTTGTCACAGAAGAGTTTGATCGGCCCCGACGCATTGGGTATGACTCCTAGGTCGGTGATGAACTCCTTCACCCAAATTGCTTCATGCGCTGCCTTCGAGGCTGCCATGTATTCCGCTTCACATGTAGATCCTGCCACGACGCTCTGCTTGCAGCTGCACCAGCTTACTGCTCCACCATTCAACATATACACGTATCCGGTTTGTGACTTAGAGTCATCCAGATCTGTGTCGAAGCTAGCGTCGACGTAACACTTTACTATGAGCTCTTCGTCACCTCCATAAACGAGAAACATGTCCTTTGTCCTTTTCAGGTACTTCAGGATATTCTTGACCGCTGTCCAGTGTTCCTTGCCGGGATTACTTTGGTACCTTGCTACCAAACTTACGGCAAGGTTTACATCAGGTCTGGTACACAGCATGGCATACATAATAGATCCTATGGCTGAAGCATAGGGGATGACACTCATCTCTTCTTTATCTTTTGCCGTGGTCGGGGCCTGAGCCGAGCTCAATCTCACACCTTGCAACATAGGCAAGAACCCCTTCCTGGACTGATCCATTTTGAACTTCTTCAAAATCTTATCAAGGTATGTGCTTTGTGAAAGACCTATGAGGCATCTCGATCTATCTCTATAGATCTTGATGCCTAATATATAAGCAGCTTCTCCAAGGTCCTTCATTGAAAAACACTTATTCAAGTAGGCCTTAATGCTGTCCAGAAGTTCTATATCATTTCCCATCAGGAGTATGTCATCTACATATAATATGAGAAATGCCACAGAGCTCCCACTCACTTTCTTGTAAACGCAGGCTTCTCCATAAGTCTGCATAAACCCAAACGCTTTGATCATCTCATCAAAGCGAATGTTCCAACTCCGAGAAGCTTGCACCAGTCCATAAATGGATCGCTGGAGCTTGCATACTTTGTTAGCATTCTTAGGATCGACAAAACCTTCCGGCTGCATCATATACAGCTCTTCCTTAAGATGTCCGTTAAGGAATGCCGTTTTGACGTCCATCTGCCATATCTCATAATCATAGTATGCGGAAATTGCTAACATGATTCGGACGGACTTCAGCTACGCTACGGGAGAGAATGTCTCGTCGTAGTCAATCCCTTGAACTTGTCGATAACCCTTAGCGACAAGTCGAGCTTTATAGATGGTAACATTACCATCCGCGTCCGTCTTCTTCTTAAAAATCCATTTGTTTTCTATCGCTCGCCATTCATCGGGAAAGTCTGTCAAAGTCCATACTTTGTTTTCATACATGGATTCTATCTCGGATTTCATGGCTTCAAGCCATTTGTTGGAATCTGGGCCCGCCATTGCTTCTTCATAGTTCGAAGGTTCACCGTTGTCTAACAACATGATTTCCAGGACAGGGTTGCCGTACCACTCTGGTGCGGAACGTGTCCTTGTGGACCTACGAAGTTCAGTAGCAACTTGATCCGAAGTACCTTGATCATCATCATTATTTTCCTCTTCAGTTGGTGTAGGCATCACAGGAACATTTTCCTGTGCTGCACCACTTTCCCGTTCGAGAGGTAGTACTTCATCGAGTTCTACTTTCCTCCCACTTACTTCTTTCGAGAGAAACTCTTTTTCCAGAAAGCATCCGTTCTTGGCAACAAAGATCTTGCCCTCGGATCTTAAGTAGAAGGTATACCCAACGTTTTCCTTAGGGTATCCTATGAAGACGCATTTTTCCGACTTGGGTTTGAGCTTTTCAGGTTGAAGTTTCTTGACATAAGCATCGCATCCCCAAACTTTTAGAAACGACAGCTTAGGTTTCTTCCCAAACCATAATTCATACGGTGTCGTCTCAACGGATTTAGACGGTGCCCTATTTAAAGTGAATGTAGCTGTCTCTAGAGCGTATCCCCAAAATGATAGCGGTAAATCAGTAAGAGACATCATAGACCGCACCATATCCAATAGAGTGCGATTCGACATTCGGACACACCGTTACGCTGAGGTGTTCCAGGCGGCGTGAGTTGTGAAACGATTCCACATTTCCTTAAGTGTGTACCAAATTCGTGACTTAAGTATTTTCCTCCACGATCTGATCGTAGGAACTTTATCTTTCGGTCACGTTGATTCTCTACCTCATTCTGAAATTCCTTGAACTTTTCAAAGGTCTCAGACTTGTGTTTCATTAAGTAGACATACCCATATCTACTCAAGTCATCAGTGAGAGTGAGAACATAATGTTATCCTCCGCGAGCCTCAACGCTCATTGGACCGCACACATCGGTATGTATGATTTCCAATAAGTTGGTTGCTCGCTCCATTGTTCCGGAGAACGGAGTCTTGGTCATTTTGCCCATGAGGCATGGTTCGCATGTGTCAAATGATTCATAGTCGAGAGACTCTAAAAGTCCATCAGCATGGAGCTTCTTCATGCGCTTGACACCAATGTGACCAAGGCGGCAGTGCCACAAGTATGTGGGACTATCGTTATCAACTTTACATCTTTTGGTATTCACACTATGAATATGTGTAATAATACGCTCGAGATTCATTAAGAATAAACCATTGACCATAGGGGCATGACCATAAAACATATCTCTCATATAAATAGAACAACCATTATTCTCGGATTTAAATGAGTAGCCATCTCGTATCAAACGAGATCCAGATACAATGTTCATGCTCAAACTTGGCACCAAATAACAATTATTAAGGTTTATAACTAATCCCGTAGGTAAATGTAGAGGTAGCATGCCGACGGCGATCACATCGACCCTGGAACCATTCCCGACGCGCATCGTCACCTCATCCTTCGCCAGTCTCCGTTTATTCCGCAGCTCCTGCTGTGAGTTACAAATATGAGCAACGGCACCGGTATCAAATACCCAGGAGTTACTACGAGTACTGGTAAGGTACACATCAATTACATGTATATCAAATATACCTTTGGTGTTGCCGGCCTTCTTATCCGCTAAGTATTTGGGGCAGTTCCGCTTCCAGTGACCCTTCCCCTTGCAAGAAAAAGCACTCAGTTTCAGGCTTGGGTCCATTCTTTGACTTCTTCCCGGTAACTGGCTTACCGGGCGCGGCAACATCCTTGCCGTCCTTCTTGAAGTTCTTCTTGCCCTTACCCTTCTTGAACTTAGTGGTCTTATTGACCATCAACACTTGATGTTCTTTCTCGATCTTAGCCTCTGCTGACTTCAGCATTGAAAATACTTCAGGAATGGTCTTCACCATCCCCTGCATATTGTAGCTCATCACAAAGCTCTTGTAGCTTGGTGGGAGCGACTGAAGGATTCTGTCAATGACCGCCTCATCAGGGAGGTTAATGTTCAGCTGAGTTAGGCGGTTGTGCAACCCAGACATTTTGAGTATGTGCTCACTGACAGAACTGTTTTCCTCCATCTTACAACTGTAGAACTTGTCGGAGACATCATATCTCTCGACCCGGGCATGAGCTTGGAAAACTAGTTTCAGCTCTTCGAACATCTCATATGCTCCGTGATGCTCAAAACGCTTTTGGAGCCCCGGTTCTAAGCTGTAAAGCATGCCGCACTGAACGAGGGAGTAATCATCAGCACGAGACTGCCAAGCGTTCATAATGTCTTGGTTCTCTGGGACGGGAGCGTCACCTAGCGGTCCTTCTAGGACATATTGTTTCCTGGCAGCTATGAGGATGATCCTCAGGTTCCGGACCCAGTCCGTATAGTTGCTGCCATCATCTTTCGGCTTGGTTTTCTCTAGGAATGCGTTGAAGTTCATGTTGACATGAGCGTTGGCCATTTGATCTACAAGACATATTTGCAAAGGTTTTAGACTAAGTTCATGATAATTAAGTTCATGTAATCAAATTATGAACTCCCACTCAGATTAGACATCCCTCTAGTCATCTAAGTCTTACACGATCCGAGTCGACTAGGCCGTGTCCGATCATCACGTGAGACGGACTAGTCATCGTCGGTGAACATCTTCATGTTGATCGTATCTTCCATACGACTCGTGTTCGACCTTTCGGTCTCCGTGTTCCGAGGCCATGTCTGTACATGCTAGGCTCGTCAAGTTAACCCTAAGTGTTTTGCATGTGTAAAACTGTCTTACACCCGTTGTATGTGAACGTAAGGATCTATCACACCCGATCATCACGTGGTGCTTCGAAACGACGAACTATAGCAACGGTGCACAGTTAGGGGAGAACACTTCTTGAAATTGTTGTAAGGGATCATCTTATTTACTACCATCGTTCTAAGTAAACAAGATGCATAAACATAATAAACATCACATGCAATTATATAGTAGTGACATGATATGGCCAATATCATATAGCTCCATTGATCTCCATCTTCGGGGCTCCATGATCATCTTGTCACCGGCATGACACCATGATCTCCATCATCATTATCTCCATCATCGTGTCTTCATGAAGTTGTCACGCCAACGACTACTTCTACTTCTATGGCTAACGCGTTTAACAATAAAGTAAAGTAATTTACATGTTGTTCTTCAATGACACGCAGGTCATACAAAAAATAAAGACAACTCCTATGGCTCCTGCCGGTTGTCATACTCATCGACATGCAAGTCGTGATTCCTATTACAAGAACATGATCTCATACATCACAATATATCAATCATCATTCATCACAACTTCTGGCCATATCACATCACATGAACTGTCGGAGTAATGGGCCACGGGTAGGCTGACCCGGGACCCAGGATCTTTCAAGACATCGGGGCAGGCCACGCCCCTCCAGCCGAGTCCCAGCTGGCGACCTCCAGAGAGGCCGAGTCCCAACTGGCGATCTCCAGAGAAGCCGAGTCTCAGCTGGCGATCTCCAGAGGAGCCGAGTCCCAGACGACGACTCCAAGGCAAGCCGACTCCAAGCTGGCGACCTCCAGGGAAGCTGACTATGGGAGTCGGCCCATGACACTTCACGAAGCCCGATGCAGAGTACGGTCACGACGTGGCCGTCCCTCCCTGCCTACGAGGGACTGGCATGGCTACAGTGAGTCGTATCGCCGGAAGATCTCTGGCGAGGCGCAACACTATTGCCATGCCTGCCCTGACCTCAGTCACAGTGCGCGACGCACTGTGCCCACGACGCCGGCCTGTACGGCCCGAAGACCGCGGGGCCGCCTGTCAGTGGGTGGACTGAAGGCGGCCAGAGCGCCCGAAGACGGCCCTGTGGGAGTCGGCCTCCCCGGAGTCGGCCGTCTCTCCTCCAGGGCCCCACAAGCCATTAACCAGATTGGCTGGGGAATGGCGATAGTGATCGCCTGATAGACGGCGGCACTGTTGCCACGACCCAGTGACCAAGCCTGCGTCATCAGGAGCGCCGCACAGTGTCAGGCCTGTCCGCGGGACCCACCAGTCGACGGGTGTCGGTGTCAAAACCGGCAGATCTCGGGTAGGGGGTCCCGAACTGTGCGTCTAGGTGGATGGTAATAGGAGACAAGGGACACGATGTTTTACCCAGGTTCGGGCCCTCTTGATGGAGGTAAAACCCTACGTCCTGCTTGATTAATATTGATGATATGGGTAGTACAAGAGTGGATCTACCACGAGATCAAGGAGGCTAAACCCTAAAGCTAGCCTATGGTATGATTGTTATGATGTATGTTGTGTCCTACGGACTAAAGCCCTCCGGTTTATATAGACACCGTAGGAGGCTAGGGTTACACAGAGTCGGTTACAATGGTAGGAGATCTACATATCCATATTGCCAAGCTTGCCTTCCACGCCAAGGAAAGTCCCATCCGGACACGGGACGGAGTCTTCAATCTTGTATCTTCGTAGTCTTGGAGTCCGGTGGACGATGATAGTCCGGCTATCCGGACACCCCCTAGTCCAGGACTCCCTCAGTAGCCCCTGAACCAGGCTTCAATGACGATAAGTCCGGCGCGCATAATGTTCGGTATTGCAAGGCGGGTTCCTCCCTTGAATAATCCAGAGAAGATCATGAACACCAGGATAGTGTCCGACTCTGCAAAATAAATTCCACATTCCACCGTAGAGAGAATAAAATGTACACAAGTCCAATCTGCTGACGTATTATGCGGCATGACATCACACCGCTACCAGGCTTTTACTTGAATCATTTTTTTATTATACCACCTCAACACGTTTAGCGAAGCGGTTTCCTTGGCACGTCTTGTCGAAGCAGAGATCGTGTTCCCCTTATTCCGGGATTCTCATCAATACGGACGTGGGTAACCCAACCGTGCCATTGATGGTGGCGCTTGGGAGATAAGCGAGTTTTACCAGGCTGGTGGGGGCGCATAGTCTTCGCCCTGCCTATATAAGGGATAAGGATTCACCTTTTCACCCACGCCTTCTTCCTTCTTTGCTCATCCACCTCCGCGCACTCAAGCTCCAACGCCCAAGCTCGCGCATCTCGTCTAAACCTTCCCCGACCATGTCCAGAGGGGGAGGCAAGTGGTTGGCTTCCACCGTCAAGGAGGAGCACATCACCAAGCTGTGCAACACCGGATACCTTTCCGGCGATGTTGCGCACCGCCTGCCCGACGAGGGGCAGCTCATCCCTACCCCTGGGCCCCATGAGAGGGTCGTCTTCCTTCCCCACTTCCTCCACGGACTGGGCTTTCCACTGCACCCTTTCGTCCGGGGGCTCATGTTCTATTACGGCCTGGATTTCCACGATCTGGCGCCGAACTTCATCCTCAACATCTCGGTGTTTATCGTCGTGTGCGAGGCCTTCCTCTGCATCCAGCCCCACTTCGGCCTGTGGCTCAAGACCTTCAATGTCAAGCCGAAGGTTGTGAAGGGCACGCAAGCGGAATGCGGAGGCGCCATGTTGGGCAAGTTGCCCAACGTCCTTTGGCTCGAAGGGGCCTTCGTGGACTCCGTTAAGGGGTGGCAATCGGGGTGGTTCTACATCACCGAGCCACGCAAACCCACATGGGCGGCGGCCCCCGAGTTCAGATCTGGCATCCCCACGCAGCTCACCTCCTGGAAAGAGAAGGGCTTGTTGTGGGGCAATCCGAAGGAGCTGACGGGACTCCGAGCCTGTATCCAGAAGCTGGTGAACAATAAGCTCAGGCTCGTCGACGTGGTCCAAGTCATTCTCATCCACCGGATTCTCCCATGCCAAGAACGGGCATTCAATCTGTGGGAGTTCAATCCGGAACAGCACCAGGCGCTAAGCGAGCTCTTCGACACGACGCACGAAGGTTCCTGGAGGGTGCTGTTTAAGGGCGCCGAAGCCCCCGCATCCGCGACGGAAGATCGCGGATTTTGCTCGCAGCATCCAACTGACGAGGTAAGTGATTCAACCCCTTGACGGGACACTTGTGGTAAACAAATTGATTCTAAGAGGGTTTCAATCTCTCTTTTCCTTTCGCAGGAATGGATGGAGAAGGACGAGCAGCTCATCTGTCCGGCTCCCATGCCAGAAGACCCAGTGAACGCCCGTCTAGCAGGGCTGCTGGTTCCGGCACCGCACGTGGTGCCGGAGAAGAAGGCCAAGAAGGTGGCCGCGGGGACTCAAAAGAGTTCCCGCAATCAAGCGTCCGACGACGAGACGGACTCCTCCCCCGAAGACAAGGAGGAGGAAGAAGACTCTCTCCCGGAGGAGGGAGAGAGGAAGAGGAAGGCTTCCCCAATAGGGGAGGCCGAAGGGTCCAAGAGGGGGAGAACTATTCCCCCGGACAGTTCCGCCAACACCATCGTTGGCGAGGAGGAGTGGCCTTCAAGGGCCAGGCCTCCGGCGAGATCGTAAGTATCTGGATCCCTGATATGCAATTTCTTTCGCGTCACCTAGTGTCCTACTAATGCCGCATACTGTCCGCAGTCCGGCCGATGATGATCTCCCCGCTTCATCGAGCGGGTCGTTGGCCCCGTTGGATGTGGATTCACTTCCGACTGCCTCTACCCCCCGCACCGATGAGGACGCCGAGCTGGGATCCCAGAGAGGGACCCATCAGGAGGAGGCTCCGGAGGCGCCGCCAGACAGCCTCCCGGACTTTGCGCCGGACTCTACATTGGAACCTGCAACGGTTCTAGAGTCCGGCAGGCGGCCCCTTCGAAAGAAGGGCAAGACTGTGACACCGGCGGCCTACGTCCAACCGGAGGCGCCGGAGAACTTGTTGGAGGCGCTTAAAGGTGCTTCCATCGAGGAAGAACACCACACTATCATGAGTGCGGTGATTCAGAAGGTTCAGCTCGCCAAGAGCGGGCTGACCGAAGCCTGCAGCAGCCTTCTAACAGGCTTTGAGGTAAGAAGTTATAATTATGTAATGTAATACCGCATAGACAGTAGCCCCTCATGCTCAGTTCGGTGTCCGGAAAGAAAAGCCGGACTGAGGATCTAAGAAGATATACGCAGGGTTGCTTAAAATATGTCAATATGGGTTTGCAGGCTGCGCTACTGACCTGTGCCGCACTGACTGCGGAGGTCGGTGCATTGAAGCAGGATCTCGAGCGGTCCGAGCAAGAGCTCGGCCATGCCAAGAAGCAGCTCGAGGACAAAGAAGGTGAGTAACACCACTTTGAATAGTTACCTTACAGAAAAGGATTTTGGTTGCAATAAAATTAACAAGGATAATATGGGTATTGCAGGGGCCACGAACAAGGTGGCAGCCCTGAAGGAGGCTGTGTCCGCGGCCGCACGTGCGGCCGCGGAACGGGCAGAGCGAGAAAAGCAGGAGGCACAGGTGGCGGCAGTACGGCAAGAGCTCCAGGCTCTCATGGAGAAGCATGAGAGATTGGAGCGTGACTCCAAGACTCGAGAGTCCGAGCTTGCCTTGGCTCTCGAAAGTGCCAAGTCCGCCAAGGCCGAGGCCCGTAAGGCCCTTCAGGAGGTTGAAGATGTAAAGAAGATAGCGGCGGGTAAGGCATTTTTCATGCAAAGCAAGCATGTTAATGTAAACTACCTGACACTTACCCGCATTCGGAGCTCTCCAGGGGCGTTTGCAGATCTGCCGCGTAGTGTGTCTGATGCCACCGCATTCTATCGTGGCGAGGAGGGGAGCTCGACAGAGAAGGTCTTCTGGTCTCAGTACGCTGAGGCCGGCCATCCGGTGCCCCCAAGCGACCAGCTGAAGCAGCTGGTCGAACTCCACAAGGTAGCTGAGGAGGCCATGAAGGGCCTTATAGTCCGGCTGTGGCCTGGACAGGCCATGCCTGGGAGCTACTTCGGCCTCGTGCGGCGTCTGGTGGATGCGTGCCCCTGGGTGGAGGTCATCAAGCGCTCCGCCTGTAGTGAAGGTGCTCGTCGGGCCCTTGCCCGCACAAAGGTGCACTGGGGCAGGCTGGATGCGGAGAAGCTTCTCACTGACCCGCCGCCATCGGGCAAGGAGTATCGTACGCCCGAAATGTATTATAAAACTATCCTGAAGGGAGCCCGCGATATTGCGGATGAATGCCCCAGAGATGTAATTTTTGAGTAAACTCGCTATGTATTATCCTGTGCGCTGAAAACTTTGTTCATATGCGCATTAAGCAACGCTTGTTTAATTTAAAATATTACCTTCTGTGCGGCCGTTTATAAAATCTGAGAGATGGCGAGTCGTTGGCTTCAGCCCCCGAGCCGCGAGTGCTGGGGTGTTCGGGATAAACTTGAGCACTCTTGTTCCCATTTTTGGGTCCATCTAGGGAGGCGCTCAACACAACGAACAAGGCAACCGGACTTATAATGCTTGAACACTCTCACTTAGCCATAGAATTCTATAATTTTAAATTTCGGCGAAGCCCCTGGTATTCGGAAGACCGAATCCGGGGCGCTATCCACGCCTTTGTCGGACATTTATCCGGAACTTCGCTCGAAGCGGCGTGAGTCTTTAAGGACTCGAAAAGACCTCTCGAACAGCGACCAGTCTCTCGCCTTATCATGCCGGTCAGTTTTAGCTTTCTCCACTGAGGCGCTCGCCCGGCTCAACCGGGGCGCAATCGCAGTGGTTCTCCCAGTGCCACCTTTGCCGACAGAACGGAACGTAAGGCACCAAAACGTGGGAGCCGGGCAAACCCAACTATTGACCCAAGACATGATTCGGAGCCGATTCATATAATGCTATAAGTTCGGGGTGCCGCACTTATGAAAGTGTTCGGACTTATCACACCATAATGTGGGGAACATAAGCCCCTGGTGTATTAGACCGTACCAAAATATACGGGTGCAAGATGTCCTTTAATGAACATATATATATAAAAAGTAATGTAATTGCAGTCGAAAAGTGCTGCATTATTTATTAAAGGAAGGCTGCTATGAGTGCGGACTGATACAAATAGTGCGGTAAGCAAGGGATTTGGACTAATTAAACATGTCCCCCTCCAGGGGTGAGCTGCGGACTTGGTGTATATAATTGAATTTAATGCTCGTAATTGAGACCACCTGAGTGTTCGTCGCAGCCTTCTTTCTTCCCTGGCTGTTGCATCGTGAGTTCGGCAGGTTCACCGCCGGACAGGGCCTCTAGTTAACGGAGTCCTGTGTATACAAATAAGGAAAATAATAATAAAAAAGGGTGGCGCACTTGCGAGCCCCTGGTGTGGTCGAGCCACACTCTGGGTCCATTGTGATCGTCCCCCTTCCCCTGCGCCCATGGTATCTCCAAAGCGTAATGATGTACGCGGAGAGTTGTTCTTGCAATCATGCGAGGGCGGGGGTTAGGGCCGCATTGCTATGCGTGCTCTGATCGTGCCAGGTTGTCTTGGTTGGTATTGCTTCGGGCGCGTTTTGCTGTATCCGGCCATTTAACGGCCGGACTCGAAAATTGCCTTAGAAGGCTGATCTGTACTTCTGCCGCGAGAGCCGTTGTATGTTCCTCCGTTCGGAGGGAGCGTTCCATATTTCCGTTGACCATGATGACTCCACGAGGGCCTGGCATCTTGAGCTTGAGGTATGCATAATGCGGCACCGCGTTGAACTTTGCAAACGCGGTTCGTCCGAGCAGAGCGTGATAGCCGCTGCGAAATGGGACTATGTCGAAGATTAACTCTTCGCTCCGGAAATTATCCGGGGATCCGAAGACCACTTCCAGTGTGACTGAGCCCGTACAATTGGCTTCCACACCTGGTATGACACCTTTAAAGGTTGTCTTTGTAGGTTTAATCCTTGAAGGGTCTATGCCCATCTTGCGCACCGTATCCTGATAAAGTAGGTTCAGGCTACTACCGCCGTCCATCAGGACTCTCGTGAGGTGAAATCCATCGACGATTGGGTCTAAAACCAATGCGGCGAATCCGCCATGGCGTATGCTGGTCGGATGGTCTCTTCGATCGAAAGTGATCGGACAAGAGGACCATGGATTGAACTTCGGGGCGACTGGCTCCATCGCATAGACGTCCCTTAGTGCGCGCTTCCTCTCCCTCTTGGGTATATGGGTTGCGTAAATCATGTTCACCGTCCGCACTTGTGGGGGGAAACCCTTCTGTCCTCTGTTGTTCGGTGGTCGGGTCTCCTCCTCGTCGTCGCTGTTTGGACCCTTGTCATTGTTTTCGGCAATTAACTTGCCTGCCTGCTTGAACACCCAGCAATCTCTGTTGGTGTGATTGGCTAGCTTTTCGGGGGTGCCATGTATCTGGCATAAGCGGTCGAGTATTCGGTCCAAGTTGGACGGACCCAGAGTGGTTCTTTTGAATGGCTTCTTCCGCTGACCGGGTTTAGAGCCTCGGAATCCGGCGTTTACTGCCGTATCCTCCTTATCGTCGCCGTTAATGCGGCGTTTGTTTTTGTTTCGCCGTGACCTGCCGTTGTAGTCCTTAGTATCTAGACTGCCAGAATTTTTATTGAGGTTGTTGCTGCGAGCTAGCCAGCTATCCTCTCCCGCGCAAAAGCGGGTTATTAATGATGTGAGTGCTGCCATGGATTTCGGCTTTTCCTGTCCCAGGTGCCGGGATAGCCGCTCGTCGTGGATGTTATGTTTGAAGGCTGCGAGGGCCTCTGCATCCGGACAGTCGACGATTTGGTTTTTCTTTGTCAAGAACCGTGTCCAGAATTGTCTGGCCGATTCCTCTGGCTGCTGAATTATATGACTTAGGTCATCGGCGTCTGGTGGCCGCACATACGTGCCCTGGAAATTGTCGAGGAATGCAGCTTCCAGGTCTTCCCAACACCCAATTGACTCTGCGGGCAAGCTGTTAAGCCAATGCCGAGCTGGTCCTTTAAGCTTGAGTGGGAGGTACTTGATGGCATGGAGATCGTCGCCGCGGGCCATATGGATGTGAAGGAGATAATCTTCAATCCAAACCGCGGGGTCTGTTGTGCCGTCGTAGGATTCGATGTTTACGGGTTTAAACCCTTCAGGGATTTGATGATCCATTACCTCGTCAGTGAAGCATAGCGGGTGTGCGGCGCCTCTATATTGAGCAATATCACGACGCAGCTCGAGAGAGCGTTGTCTGCTGTGTTCGGCCCGGCCGGGGTTATTGTATCCGGCGCGACGGTACTTGTCGTGGGTCATGGGGCGCCCTCGTGATCCGTAGATGGATCTGGATTGCCTTGCTTTGTCCTCCAATACGTCTCACAAGTCCGGCGCGTTCCCTCTTGGCTTCGTTTTGAAGTGATGCCGGGGTACGGTCTTTGTGGAGGGTCTGAATGCCTCTCTGTCGCGACCACGGGGTGGTCGGTCGGCCGTATCGCGCGCTGGTGATGAAGGTATGTATGTTTCCTCCTCTAGTCGGGGGAGCAACTTGCGTTTGGGGTAGCTTTTGGAGGGGCGTTCGAGTTTAAGCTCTTCGGCCGCGAGGACCTCGGTCCATCGATCGGCCAGTAGGTCCTGATCAGCTTGAAGCTACTGCTGCTTTTTCTTTAGGCTATTTGCCGTGGCGATAAGCCTGCGTTTAAAACGCTCTTGTTCGACGGGATCCTCGGGCACGACGAATTCGTCGTCGTTGAGGCTTGCCTCGTCTTCGGAGGGAGGTATATAGTTATAATCCTCGACCTCTTCGTCTGCCGCCCTCTCGTGGGGGCTTGCTTCTGCGTCCTCCTGCGCTGAGTCTTGCTGGAGGGGATTATCTTCGGCACTCTCTGGGGTATTATTATCTCCTGTGCCGGAATCTCCATTCTTGCTGTGGCGGGATTTAGAGCGGTGCCGCTGACGCCGGCGCTTGGGCTGTTTCTTTAAGGAATCTGCCTCCGCTGCTTCTTCGCCATCCCCGTCCTTTGGGGTGTCCACCATGTATATGTCGTATGACGAGGTGGTCTTCCAGTGCCCTGTAGGCGCTGGTTCCTGTTCGTCTCCGGCATCGTCGTCCATAGTGTCGATGTCTTTGGAGTCGTAGTCTAGCATGTCGGTAAGATCGTCGACAGTGGCTACAAAGTGGGTGGTGGGTGGGCTATGAATTTCTTCGTCGTCCATATCCCAACCATCCTGGCCATAGTCCGGCCAGGACTCTCCCGATAGCGAGAGATGCTTTAGCGAATTTAGGATGTCGCCAAAGGGTGAGTATTGGAAGATGTCCGCGGCGGTGAATTCTATAACCGGCGCCCAATCCGATTCAATTGGTAGGGGCATGGGAGGTCCGGAGTCCGGCAAGGAGTCCGGCACCTCGGAATCACGAGTTTCACGTGGGACAAGGTTAGTGTTCAGCTCCATCGCCTTGGAAGTTGAAGCCCCCGAGGTGGTGTCCATCCACCGGTCCTCAATCTGGGCGATCGGCTCCGGACTAAGGGCCGAAGCAGATTCGTGTGCGGCCACCAAGGCACTGTTCGGCGGCAGAGCTAGATCATGCCCATCGCAACAGTGCGGCGCGCTTGGCTTTGGCTCGAGCCCGTTGAAGATCAAGTCCCCGCGGATGTCGGCTGTGAAGTTTAGGCTTCCGAATCTGACATGATGGCCAGGGGTGTAGCTTTCGATCTGCTCCAGATGGCCAAGTGAATTAGCCTGCAGTGCGAAGCCGCCGAATACGAAGATCTGTCCGGGGAGAAAAGTCTCACCCTGGACAGCGTCGTTGATTGAAGATGCCATCGAGCCTATCGGTGACGACACAGAGGAACTCTCAATGAAAGCACCAATGTCGGTGTCAAAACCGGCGGATCTCGGGTAGGGGGTCCCGAACTATGCGTCTAGGCGGATGGTAACAGGAGACAAGGGACACGATGTTTTACCCAGGTTCGGGCCCACTTGATGGAGGTAAAACCCTACGTCCTGCTTGATTAATATTGATGATATGGGTAGTACAAGAGTGGATCTACCACGAGATCAAGGAGGCTAAACCCTAAAGCTAGCCTATGGTATGATTGTTATGATGTATGCTGTGTCCTACGGACTAAAGCCCTCCAGTTTATATAGACACCGGAGGAGGCTAGGGTTACACAGAGTCGGTTACAATGGTAGGAGATCTACATATCCGTATTGCCAAGCTTGCCTTCCACGCCAAGGAAAGTCCCATCCGGACACGGGACGGAGTCTTCAATCTTGTATCTTCGTAGTCTTGGAGTCCGGTGGACGATGATAGTCCGGCTATCCGGACCCCCCTAGTCCAGGACTCCCTCAGCGGGCCCTAGAAGACGGCGGGAAGGACAACGGCATGAGAGACAGACGGATGGGACCCGCGCCCAGCCGGATTACCATTGTATCCCCGGGGGGTAGGCCTATATAAACCCCCCGGGGCACCCATGCAAAGGGTTCGGACCTTGAGAGAGATAGACCACATAGCCCAGGAAGGAGAGAACTAGCCTTGCTCTCTCCTGCCTCCTGATACAGCTCTAGGAGCACCATTGTAGTTACCTTGCTTTAGTGACCATGCGGAGACCCCACACAGCAGCAGTAGGGGTGTTATCTCCCCGGAGAGCCCCGAAGCTGAGTAAGATTCGCCGGCGTGCATGTCTACGCCTTATCCCGTTTCCAGGCACCGGCGACGTTCTACTCGCCCCCACCATGATAAGCCATCCTTTGGCATATGTCGCACCCAACCCCCGACATTTGGCGCCCACCATGGGGCGAGGTGCACCGTCGTCCGGAGATCTGTTCTGGACGGGAACCCTCTTCCTCCCTGGCGAGCGCAGCCAGCCAGGCTCACCAGATGGAGTCTGCATCGACACGTTGCGCGGCGCTGAGGCCGCCTGCGCCGCGAGCAGCCTCGCCGAACTTGTCGGCGAGGTGCGCCTCTCCGACGAACCCGCATCCGACGCGGGCACGGGTGGCCCCTAGAGCCTTCTCGCGGGCCTCCTCGACCAGCTCCACGTCGCCGGCGAGCCTGCCGTAGACTTGGAGTCCGTAGGCTCCTCCGACCCGATGCTGGCGACTTCAACACCGTGTCGCTCAACATTTTTCCCACCAACGTGGTGGTCTACGACGAGCCGCTTCCGTACGAGGAGAGCGGTGGAAGCGCCGTCACGGAGGTGCTCGTCATCAGCCACGACGAGCACTCCAGCGAAGAAGCCCAGGACCCGCTAGCTGCGGCCCTGCAAGACCTGACCGCGCCCATTCCAGAGGATGCAGACACCGAGACGCTGGAGGCGCGCCGCCTTCAGATCATCGAATGCGCCAAGAAGCTGACAAGCATGAGGCGCTTGTCAGAGGCATACCAGCGTGAGATGGATCGCGCCATAGGCGGCTCGCCGGCTCCGACTGGGCCGAGCCGTCTAGGTGCAGTCCGGTAGCGCGGCGCAGCCATCGCTGACTTGCTCGGGGCAAAACGCCCCGTGTACGCCACCCCAGCAGAGAACATCCACGCCACCCAAGCAGCGACTGACGAGCTGAAGAACTTCGAGGGCGAAGAGCGCCGTGTGATGACGGAGCGAGTCCAGCAGCTCCTTGATGCGGTTGTTGTGCAAAACGCGGCCGGCAGCCGCGCAGATGCGCTGCAGCAGCCGAACGACGACTTGCCTCCCCGCCGAGATCAAGGCGCGACCTCTCGGACGCCGACTGGCGGAGTCCGCGGAAGGAAAGAGAAGGAGCCGGCTGTCAGTCACAGTCGGTCTCACATCACCATCGAGCGCAAGCAAGACGGCCGCCCGAGAGCAGTAGAGCGGCGGGACGACTACCTGCCTCCCTCACCCAGAAGAGAGCGACGAGTTTCCCCGCCGCCTGTTGAGCATCCGACTCTCAAAGGTCGCCTTGGCCGCCGAGAGGGAATCGGAGAGAATGACGCCCGCCATCGGATCGACCGACTCCACCGATCCCTGGCGCTGGAAGAGGAAGACGAGCTGGGCCCGCCTTGCTTTGGGCCCCGCATCAGAGACGAGCCCTTCCCAAAGGGTTCATGCTCCCCCGAGACACACCCAAGTACACCGGCTCCGTGAAGCCGGAGGATTGCTGATAGACTACTCCACAGCCGTCAGCATAGCGAACGGCAATAAGCGAGTTGCCGTGAAGTACGTTCCTCTCATGCTCCAGGGCACGGCCCGGACATGGCTGAACAGCCTGAAGCCCCGCAACATCAATAGCTGGGTCGACTTCACCGAAGCCTTCATCCGCAACTTTACGAGCACGTACAAGCGACCTCCCAAGCCGCACCAGCTCTCCTTGTGCGTGCAAGGCCCTGATGAATCAACACGCGACTACCTCACGCGCTGGGGCGAGCTTCGAAACTCCTGCGAGGGCATGCACGAGATGCAGGCCATTGAGTACTTCACTGCCGGGTGTCGAGAGGGCACCCTCCTCAAGCACAAGCTCCTTTGCGACGAGCCAGAAACCCTCGACGAACTGCTAGTCATAGCAGACAAGTACGCCACGGCCGACTCGTCCATGAAGACGGAGATTCAAGTCAACGCGGCCGGCAAGGTGACTCCCCAGGCTCCCAGAACCCCGGCTAGAGACACCAGTCAGCGACAGCAACAGAACGACAACAAGCGCAAGGCCCAGCAGCCGACTTCCAACAGTCGGTAGGTCGCGGCAGTTGAAGATCAACAGCCGGATGGGCAGCCTCCGGCCAAGCAGAAGAAGGGCGGCAAATCCAATTGGCTGCCAGCCTTCTCCTATGAGCAGACTTTGGATGGTCCCTGCAAGTTCCACAGTGGTGCGAAGCCGTCAAACCACACCACCAGAAAGTGCCACTGGCTCACCAGGATCGCCAAGGGAGACGGCCTCACTCCTCCACCGCCCGCTGGGCCGCCGCCTCCGCCGCCGCCCTAGCAGCCGGTGGCCCGGCCAGTCGGCGCGGTACAAGACGAGTTCCCAGAAGAGCACAGAGCCTATGTAGTGTTCACCAGTGTGGCAGATGACCGGCGCAACAGGCGCCAACATCAACAAGAAGTAAATGCAGTAGCAACAGATGCTCCAGAGTTCATGCATTGGTCCGAGAGGCCTATCAGTTGGAGTCGGGCGGATCACCCAGAGGTGATGCCGAGTCCGGGCTCTTATGCCCTGGTCCTAGGTGCTACCTTGGCCACTGATAGGCGGGCCGCCCGTTTTTCGCGAGTCCTGATAGACGGAGGCAGCAGCATCAACATCCTGTACAAGGACACCATGGAGAAGCTAGGAATCAAGTGAAGACAGCTGCAGAGCAGCCGCACCGTGTTCCACGGAATTGTACCCGGCTTCTCCTGTTCACCGATCGGTAAGATCCTGATAGACGTCCTCTTCCGAGACAAAGATCACTTCCGCCGAGAGCCGGTATGGTTCGAGGTGGTGGACTTGGAGAGCCCGTACCACCCCCTGCTTGGCCGACCTGCCTTGGCCAAGTTCATGGCGGTCCCCCACTACGCCTACCTGAAGATGAAGATGCCGAGTTCCAAGGGGATTCTGACCGTAGCCGGCGACTACAAGAAGTCGTCTGCCTGCGCGGCCGAGAGCAGTCGGCTGGCCGAGTCCCTAGTGATCGCGGCCGAGAAGCGGCTCCTTGACCGAGTCGTGGCGATGGCCGGAAAGCAGCCAGAGATGTCGCCCGACCCCAAGGAGTCGGAGGCGGAAGGATCATTCAAGCCGGCCAAAGAGACCAAGAAGATACCCTTGGACCCAGAGCACCCAGAAAGGTACGATGTCATGGGCACGGGCCTTGACAGCAAATAGGAAGGCGAGCTCGTCGATTTCCTCCATGAGAATCGCCACATCTTCGCATGGTCCCCCAAAGACATGCCTGGTGTCCCGACGGAATTCGCCGAGCACAAGCTACACGTCAGGCCAGATATGAAACCTGTCAGGCAGCCCTTGTGCCGCCTATCAGAAGAGAAAACAAGAGTTGTTGGAGAAGAGATAGCCCGGCTCCTGGCAGCCGGCTTCATCATGGAAGTGTTTTTTCCAGAGTGGCTGGCAAACCCGGTTTTGGTGCTGAAGAAGAACAAGAAATGGCGGATGTGTATCGACTACACAAGCCTCAACAAAGCCTGCCCAAAGGACCCGTTTGCTCTGCCAAGAATCGATCAGGTGATAGACTCCACAGCCGGATGCGAGCTGCTGAGTTTCCTAGATGCATATTCAGGATACCACCAGACCATGCTGAACCCAGCGGACAGACTGAAGACCGCATTCATCACGCCATTTGGAGCCTTCTGTTACCTGACAATGACGTTCGGTTTGAGGAATGTTGGCGCCACCTTTCAGTGTTGCATGCAGAAGTGCCTCCTCAAGCAACTCGGCAGGAACGCCCACGTCTATGTGGATGATGTGGTGGTGAAGACGGAGAAGCATGGGACGCTGCTGGAAGACCTCAAGGAGACCTTTGAGAATCTGCGCCGATTCCAGATCAAGCTCAACCCTGAGAAGTGCGTTTTCGGAGTATGAGCCGGCCAGCTCCTTGGTTTCCTGGTCTCCGAACGTGGCATAGAGTGCAACCCCGTGAAGATCAAGGCCATCGAGAGAATGGAGGTACCCAGCCGACTGTTGGATGTGCAGAAGTTCACCGGCTGCCTGGCGTCCATCAGCCGATTTATCAGTCGGCTGGGCGAGAAAGCTCTGCCCTTGTATCAATTGATGAAGAAGACCACCTTTTTTGAGTGGAACCACAAGGCGGATGAGGCATTTCTCCAGCTGAAGAAGATGTTGACTACTCCCCCCGTGTTGGCAGCTCCGACTCCCAAAGAGCCCATGCTCTTGTACATCGCCGCCATCAGCCGAGTAGTCAGCACAGTCATCGTAGTCGAGCGCAAGGAGGAAGGCAAGGCGCTCCCTGTCTAGAGACCGGTATATTACCTAAGCGAGGTACTGTCGACCTCCAAGCAGAACTACCCTCACTACCAGAAGATGTGCTACGGCGTGCATTTTGCCGCCAAGAAGCTGAAGCCCTACTTTCAAGAGCATCCAATCACTGTGGTTTGCACCGCTCCACTCGCCGAGATCATTGGAAGCCGAGACGCCTCCGTCTGAGTAGCCAAATGGGCTATAGATCTAGCTCCTTACACCATCTACTACCAGCCCCGCACCGCGATCAAGTCGCAGGCGCTGGCCGACTTCCTCGTCGACTGGGCCGAGACCCAGTACCTTCCGCCAGCGCCTGACTCCACCCATTGGCGGATGCATTTTGATGGCTCCAAGATGCGCACCAGCCTGGGAGCCGACATCGTCCTCACCTCCCCTAAGGGCGACAAGCTCAAGTATGTGCTGCAGATCCACTTCGCCGCCTCCAACAACATCGCCGAATATGAGGCGCTCATTCATGGGCTCCGGCTTGCCAAAGAACTCGGCATTCACCGGATCCTGTGCTATGGCGACTCCGACTTGGTGGTTCAGCAATCATCCGGCGACTGGGACGCCAAAGACGCAAACATGGCGAGCTACCGCTTCCTGGTGCAGCAACTCAGCGGATACTTCGAGGGGTGCGAATTCCTTCACGTGCCAAGAAATGACAATGATCAAGCAGATGCCTTGGCACGAGTCGGCTCCACTCGCCAAGCGATACCTTCCGGCGTCGCCCTTCAGCGCCTCCTCAAGCCATCTATCAAGCCTTCACCAGAGTCAGACTCCATCTTTGTGCCGGCTCCTCCAGAAGTAGTCGGATCCGGCTCCAAAGCCCCAGCAGACAGCCTCAAGAAAACCACAGTTGAAACCGGCCCAGGGACTCCAGAACCCGGCCCGGGGACTGTGCCAACCGGCCCGGGGACTTCAGAGCCCGGCCCGGGGACTGCGCCAGTCGGCCCAGGGACTTCAGAGCCCGGCCCGGGAACTGTGCCAGTCGGCCCAGAGACTCCGTCAATCCAGCAAATGGCCACAGATTCCAGCCCACCACCTCCCAGCCCAGCCACCCTTGTACAAGTCGCTGTGGTAGCAGTTGAAGAGATAGTAGCACCTTCATGGGCGCAGCCCATCCTCAAGTTTCTAGTGAACAGAGAGTTGCCGACAGATGAGATCCTGGCTCGGCAAGTGCAGCGCCGAGCGGCAGCATACACCATAGTCAACAGAGAGCTAGTTAGGCGCAGTGTCACTGGTGTCTACCAGCGCTGCGTAGAATCAGAACAAGGCCAAGCAATTCTCAGAGACATCCATCAGGGCGAGTGCGGCCACCATGCGGCTTCAAGGGCACTCGTCGCCAAAGCCTTTCGGCATGGTTTTTTTTGGCCGAATGCCCTGGAAGAAGCTAAAGAGCTAGTCCAAAAATGCAAGGGGTGCCAGATGTTCCGCTCCAAGCCACTTCAGCCGGCTTCCTCGCTGAAGACAATCCCCATCGCCTGGCCCTTCGCAGTTTGGGGCCTGGACATGGTAGGACCATTCAAGACGGCCCGAGGCGGCCTAACTCATCTTCTTGTCGCGGTGGACAAGTTCACCAAGTGGGTGGAAGCAAAGCCCATCAAGAAGTTGAACGGGCCGACTGCAGTAACCTTCATCGCCGACATAACGGTGCGGTACGGCATACCGCACATCATCATCACCGACAAGGGCACAAACTTTGCCAAGGGCGCCTTGGCCCGTTTCTGCGTGACGTAGGGCATCCGACTGGACTTAGCGTCCGTTGCCCATCCGCAGTCAAACGGCCAGGTGGAACCAGCCAATGGCCTCATCCTGTCTGGCATCAAGCCTCGACTGGTCGAACCACTCGAGCGTTCGGCCGGCTGTTGGGTCGAGGAGCTGCCAGCCGTCCTCTGGAGTCTGCGCACGACTCCAAACAAGTCAACTGGCTTCACGCCTTTCTTCCTCGTCTACGGTGCTGAAGCCGTCATCCCGACGGATATAGAGTTCGACTCTCCACGAGTCACCATGTACACCGAAGAGGAAGCTGAAGAAGCGCGCCAAGACGGTGTTGATCTGCTGGAAGAGGGCCGGCTGTTGGCAATCAGCCGGTCTAGCATCTACCAGCAGAGTCTGCGCCGATACTACAACCGCAAGGTCAAGCCGAGATCGTTCCAAGAAGGCGACCTTGTGCTCCGGCTGATTCAGAGAACAGCCGGCCAGCACAAGTTGTCGGCACCTTGGGAAGGTCCCTTCATCATCAGCAAGGTACTAGGGAACGACGCCTACTATCTGATTGACGCTTAGAAGCCTCGAGCGCGCAAGAGGGACGACTCCGGCAAAGAAACAGAGCGCCTGTGGAACGCGAATCTTCTTCGAAGATTTTACAGTTGATGCAGTATGTATCACACTACCCTCTTTGTATTAAAGTACTAAGACCTTAGGCCCCCCGAGACGAGCTCGGGGACTGCCTTTTTGTTATCTGTATGATAAGAATTACGCTTCCGAATATGCTACTCTTTTTTATCATACCGTCTGGCACCGGGTCCGTCTAGTCGGCCCGGGGACTTGCCGTCTTGCGCTATGAAATGCTTCCTGCAGTCGGACAAGTAATGTGTTGCGCTCAAGCCGTCTCCTGTCGAAAGCCGCAGCTCGCAGAGCGACTGCTGGTAGGCAGAGAACAAGCAAGAACGAGCGCACACATGAAAACATGGCTAAGGACCTAAAAGCTTATGCATAGCTCAAGCCAGCTACCAGCCTCCCCCCACAGAGTCGACTCATGAGTAGTCAGCTCGCCATCTTAGCTTTTATCAAAGACAGCCGACTCTCGGATAGTCGGCCTGTCGCTTTCTAGCCGACTTGCTAAAGAAACTCTAAACGGCCAAGTACTTGCCTTCGCGAAGTAGCCAAGCACTTGACCTAGCGACAGTCCGCAGAGCGGCTGTCCAGCCGGCAAGGCGGCAACTAAAGGAAGACGGCAAAGGAAAAAGTCTAAGGAGCAATAAGCAAGGAAAGGCAGAAATCGGATAAATATTTACATAGGCCCTTGGCCAAATTTTCAAATAGAAATTCAGGATACACCCCGCGGGTGGAATTGTTCGAACCTAACAAGTCTTTCAAAAGATCACTAAAGACAGATAAACAGAGGCGGAAAAAGCAGTCTAGGAGGCGGCCTCTAGGGCCGGAGGATCGGAGATGACGGCCGTGTCGGGTGCCGGGGCAGTCGGCTGGGCGGTCTCAGCTTGGTCGCCTCCGGCGGCAGTCGCCTTGTCTCCGCGCAGCTCATTGCTGGAGGCGCGATCGGGCTGAGGCTGGCCGCCTGCTCCGTCTTCTGGCGCCTCCTCCTCGCCTCCGTCCTCCGCCTCGTCCTCCTCCTCGGCGCTGGAGTCGATCACCTCCGCCGAGTCTTCATCATATTTCGGGTTCATCCCGAACCAGTCCGGCGGCACTTCCTCGCCGCTTTCAGCCCGCTCGGGCACGAAGACGTTGGTGTCCGTGTACTCGGCGATGGCTGCCGCGCGCTCGACAAGGGCACCTTCCACGGCGTCCAGCTCGGCCTGGGCTTCTGACCAGAACGCGGCCAGACGGTCCAGGTCCAGCCCCGGATACCACGCCTTAATGAACTCCAAGGCCCGGCGTGCTCCGGCCCGAGCCAAGGAGCCCTTCCAAGCCTCAAGATGGCCGGCGGCGACTTCCAGCCAGTCGGCGGTCCGGCTGGCGGTGCGCAGAGCCGGCATATCCGGCAACAGGGCGGCAACCGCTTGGGCACCGGCACGCTGAAGCCGACGCAGCAGTCGGTGAGCCGGACGAAGACGGGCCCCAATGCTCAGGAGCTGCTCGTCGATGGTTCGGGGGGCATTGGCGGCGATCACCTCACCCTTCGCCCTTCGCGCCTCCCGAGCAGCCTCGATGGCCAGAGGGACTGCCTGTGAATGACCAGGAAAGAAGTATGCCAAGACAAAAAAGAAGAAAGTCGGAAAATCAGAAGTCGGCCTGACACATAGTCGGAAGCCCAAAGAAACGAAAGGGACTTACCATGAACGATGTCCTCGAGCTTGTGGTAGCCAGATGTCAGCATCGCCTCCCTATCAGTCCAGGCAGAGCGCTCGATCTCGAACTCGGCCATTAGGGCGGCCTCCCACGTCTCAGCCTCGTCCTGTGCCTTCTGGAGCAGCTCCTTCTGCTCGGCCAGCTGCGTCGCCAGCAGATCACGCTCTTTGGCGAGCCTGCCGCACTCCTCTTCCTTGGCACGCCGAGCGGTGTTGGCCTCGCCCAGCTGTTCTTGACGAGCGGCGTTGGCACCTGAAGAACGAAGAATAGACAAGAAAGTCATTAGTAAATTAGATTGCCGGGGAGATCCGGCCCGACTGCTCAGCAGTCGGCCCGAATCTCAGGGACTACAGCCCGCGGGTGCGCCAGCGCGCCCCCGCGAAGAAGGAAGAAAATAGCTCACCCCGGCTTTCCACCAAGTTGGCGGTCCGCTTGTTCAGCTCCTCGACATTGCGGTTGAAGGCAGTGGCGCGAAGGTTATGATACTCCTACAAAAAGCCGACAAAGGCAAAGTTAGTATTCGGAACTCGCCAGAGGGAGTTCCGAACTGCCTGCTCAGCAGCCGGCCCAGAACTCGGGGACTACACCCAGTGGGTGCGCTGGCGCGCCCCCACAGAGGAAGACAGGAATCAAAAAAGAAGAAGGAAACGTACTCGGACGGATGTCCGCACGGCCAGATGCGCCCTGGTGCAGACTTGGAGGGCGTCGCTTTCCGCGCGCAGCTTCGCCTGGACGTCCAGGAGCGCTTGGTTCAGCGGGCCGGTGCCGCCTCCGTGCAACCACCCGGTGGGCGCGGCACTGGAGGCCTCGACATCCAGACTCGCCGAGCTGGCAGCGCCAGTCTCCTGAGCTCGCGGCGCCAAGGTCGTCCTCTCAAGTCGGCGGCGCACCGGTGCGGCGACTTGCAGAAGCAGCCGTGCCTCGGCCTTGTCCGTGATCGGCGGATCTGACTGGCCCACCGGCTGTTTGCCGTGCAGCCTCCCAGATGGTGGCGGAGGCGGCGGAGGCGGCGCGAGGGTGTCCGAGCCTGAAGCCTCGCCGCCCTCCTCCACGAGGGGGTTCTCGGTGCCGACCTCTCCGGTCTGCCCCGTGAACTCCGGAGCCGGCGGCGCCGACGACAACGGAGGGACGAGCATCGCCGATCGGCGACGCGCGGCCTCCTCAGCACGCCGCTTCGCCGCGGCGGCGGCTTCGGCGTCCTCCAGCTTCTTCTGAGCGTTGGCGGCCGCCTTCTCGGCCTGCGCCTTCTCCAGGCAGTCGGCCTCCTCCTCGTCACGCTTCTCCCGCGCATTCTGCTCCGTCGCCTCCCAAAGGTCGGCGGCGGTGTTGGTGGACGTCTCTACCGACCCCATGATAGAGGGGACGACGACTCTCTCAAGGGAGAGGGGGGCTCTGGAGAAGAACAGAGGGAAAATCAAAGAAGACTCGGACAAGATCCAACAAAGAAAAATAAAGAGCGTAAAGACTTACGCGGAAACTAACTGCGGCCTTCTCACTTCCCTTCGGAAGCGGTTGGCCTTCGCGGCCGCCTCCTCCCGTTTGGTCACGGCGGCTGCCCCCTTGAACTTCTTCGGCTTGCTGCCGGGCGCGCTCGGCCTGGCGTGACGCCTCTTCGTGCCGCCTTGGCCGGAGTGGCCGGCTCTCGGCTGGTGGCGTGGGACGACTTCCCCGTCGGCATCGTCTTCGGGCCAGTCGGTGAAGGTGGCCGAGGGCCTGAAGCCATCGTCTGCCCCTTCTCCGCCGCCTTCGGCGTTGCCCTCAAACGCCACCGCCCCCAAGTCGGGGTCGTCAACGTCGCTGTCCGCACGATCTGGGACGTAGTCGCGGGGCTGTCTCGTGGTGCCGGCTGAGGGCTCCATGAGGGGGTTCTGCCCAGAAGAAACCAACAAGCATTAGAAGCCGGAGTCGGCCGCAAAGAAGACCAAACTACAGAAAGATGTGACTTACCACTGGAGGGGGGTTGTCGCGCGAGTACGACTCCTTGCCGAACTGCCAGTCCTCCGTGAATTCGCCACCTCCCTGCGGGGCATCTCCTTGGTGCACATCCGACTCGGGTCGTGGCGGCCGCTCATCTAACAGATTAGGTGAGGCCGGCCTTGGAGCGGGAGGACTCGGCACGCCATGAAGGCGGCCAGAAGGTCGGATCCGACGAGGCCCTCCGACTGCAGCAATACTCGGAGTCGTGCTACGGCGGCGGCTCCAGAGGGAGTCTGCGACTTGGCCCGATGAGACCAGCTGGGGAGCCTCCCAGTTAAGGGGGCCGGGTTGAAGGGCGGTAGGTTGACCCAGTCGCCGTCGGTGGAGAGGTTCTTCACGTAGAAGTAGGAGCGCTGCCACATCTTCACCGACTTTATCAGTGAGATGGGAGGAAAGGGGTTGTCGGCTGTCGAGCGCCGCACCGCGATGTAGGTGCCGCACTGAGCTGGCGTGCCGGCGGCTTGCGTACCAAGCTTCGAAGAGAAGAATTCTCCCCACAACTCGAGGGTGGGGAGAACGCCGAGGAAGCCTTCGCACAGAGTGGCAAAGGCGGAGAGCAACACCACCGCATTTGGAGTAAGGTGGTGCGGCTGAAGGTTGTGGAACTCCAGGAACGAGCGGAAGAAACCGCTCGCCGGTAGCCCCAGCCCGCGTATGAGGTGCGAGCGGAAGACGACCCGCTCGCCCTCCTCCGGCACGGGCCGGGTCTCTCCCGCCGGCGCGGGACGGGCGCGCACGAGGTCCGCGCTGGGGAGACGGCGGGTCCGGCGGAGGAACTCGATATGTTCCGCCTCCACATCTGAACTGTCCCACACGGCGGAGCGCGTGGCAGGGGCCGCGGCGGAGGAAGAACTCATCGCCGTGGTGTGAGGTGCCCTTGCTCGCGGCGAAGGAAGAAGAGAAGGCAGGAGAGTGGGGGAGAGGATGCGCGTGCGGTGCCGCCCCGCTCCTCCCTGCCTATTTATAGCCCTATGGGCCGAGGAGCCGAGGGGGCGGGCGTGGGATTAACTGCGCACGAAGCCCCACGCCGCCCCACGATTTACCCCACGAAGTTACTGCGCGCAGTAACAACGTGGGGAAGCCAACTGTTCGCGACCGCAGCGGATCCGTTCGGATGCCGAGGCGCGGTAGTGGCGGGCCCCGCTTGACGACCCGTCCCGTCGCGCGCGTGGGTGAGTAGACTATCCTCTCCACGTGGCGCCACGCGATAGGACCGCCTCGATGGCAGCAGGGAAGCGTATCCAATACGCCGCCTGATTTCCCGCCGCGACTTACAAACAGCGGCCCCTCGCTGAACAAATCCGACTTCAGCGAGTCGGCCAAAAAGAAGACGACGGCCGAATCTCAGAGTCTGAGTTGGGAAGTTTGAAACTGTTGAAGCCCCACGAGGCGGCCTCCGCAGGGCTTCACCAGCTTTGGGGACTACTGTCGGAGTAATGGGCCACGGGTAGGCTGACCCGGGACCCAGGATCTTTCAAGACATCGGGGCAGGCCACGCTCCTCCAGCCGAGTCCCAGCTGGCGAACTCCAGAGAGGCCGAGTCCCAGCTAGCGATCTCCAGAGAAGCCGAGTCTCAGCTGGCGATCTCCAGAGGAGCCGAGTCCCAGACGACGACTCCAAGGCAAGCCGACTCCAAGCTGGCGACCTCCAGGGAAGCCGACTATGGGAGTCGGCCCATGACACTTCACGAAGCCCGATGCGGAGTACGGTCACGACGTGGCCGTCCCTCCCTGCCTACGACGGACTAGCATGGCTATAGTGAGCCGTATCGCCGGAAGATCTCCGGCGAGGCGCGACACTGCTGCCATACCTGCCCTGACCTCAGCCACAATGCGCGACGCACTGTGCCCACGACGCCGGCCTGTACGGCCCGAAGACCGTGGGGCCGCCTGTCAGTGGGTGGACCGAAGGTGGCCAGAGCGCCCGAAGACAGCCCTGTGGGAGTTGGCCTCCCCGGAGTCGGCCGTCTCCCCTCCAGGGCCCCACAAGCCATTAACCAGATTGGATGGGGAATGGCGACTGTGATCGCCTGATAGACGGCAGCACTGTTGCCACGACCCAGTGACCAAGCCTGCGTCATCAGGAGCGCCGCACAGTGTCAGGCCTGTCCGCGGGACCCACCAGTCGGCGGGCCCCAGAAGCCGGCGGGAAGGACAGCGGCATGAGAGACAGACGGCTGGGACCCGCGCCCAGCCGGATTACCATTGTATCCCCGGGGGGTAGGCCTATATAAACCCCCCGGGGCACCCATGCAAAGGGTTCGGACCTTGAGAGAGATAGACCACATAGCCCAGGAAGGAGAGAACTAGCCTTGCTCTCTCCTACCTCCCGATACAGCTCGAGGAGCACCATTGTAGTCACCTTGCTTTAGTGACCATGCGGAGACCCCGCAGAGCAGCAGTAGGGGTGTTATCTCCCCGGAGAGCCCCGAAGCTGGGTAAGATTCGCCGGCGTGCATGTCTACGCCTTATCCCGTTTCCAGGCACCGGCAACGTTCTACTCGCCCCCACCATGATAAGCCATCCTTTGGCATATGTCGCACCCAACCCCCGACATGAACAATTGCTGCAAAAACAAGTTAGACGTCCTCTAATTGTTGTTGCATCTTTTACGTGGCTGCAATTGGGTTCTAGCAAGAACGTTTTCTTACCTACGAATAACCACAACGTGATTTTGTCAACTTCTATTTACCCTTCATAAGGACCCTTTTCATCGAATCCGCTTCAACTAAAGTGGGAGAGACAGACACCCGCCAGCCACCTTATGCAACTAGTGCATGTCTGTCGGTGGAACCGGTCTCACGTAAGCGTACGTGTAAGGTTGGTCCGGGCCGCTTCAGCCCACAATACCGCTGAAGCAAGAAAAGACTAGTAGTGGAAAGCAAGTTGACAAGATCCACGCCCACAACAAAATTGTGTTCTACTCGTGCAATAGAGAACTACACATAGACCTAGCTCATGATGCCACTGTTGGGGAACGTTGCAGAAAATTAAAATTTTTCCTACGGTTTCACCAAGATCCATCTATGAGTTCATCTAAGCAACGAGTCATGGGAGAGAGATTGCATCTACATACCACTTGTAGATCGAGTGCGGGAGCGTTCAAGGGGATGGTGATGATGGAGTCGTACTCGCCATGATTCAGATCACCGATGACCAAGTGCTGAACGGACAGCACCTCCGCGTTCAACACACGTACGGGACGGGAGACGTCTCCTCCTTCTTGATCCAGCAAGGGGGAAGGAGAGGTTGATGATGATCCAGCAGCACGACGGTGTGGTGGTGGATGCAGCAGCACTCCAGCAGGGCTTCGCCAAGCGACTACGGGAGGAGGACGAGGTGTAGCAGGGGGAGGGAGGCGCCAATGCACAGGGTGCGGCTGCCCTCCCCCTGCCCTCCTTTATATAGGCCCCCAGGGGGGGCGCCGGCCCTGGGAGATTCAATCTCCCAAGGGGCGGCGGCCAGGGGGGTGGAGTGCCCCCCAAGGCATGTGGTGCGCCCCCCACCCTCGGGTTTCAACCCTAGGCGCAGGGGTGGGCCTAGGGGGGCGCACCAGCCCACTATGGGCTGGCTCCCCTCCCACTTCAGCCCATGGGGCCCTCCAGGATGGGTGGCCCCACCCGGTGGACCCCCGGGACCCTTCCGGTGGTCCCGGTACATTATCGGGTGACCCCGAAACTTTCCGGATGGCCGAAATACCACTTCCTATATATAATTCTTTACCTCCGGACCATTCCGAAACTCCTCGTGACGTCCGGGATCTCATACGGGACTCCGAACAACATTCAGTATGCTGCATACTCATATTAATACAACCCTAGCGTCACCGAACCTTAAGTGTGTA
The DNA here is from genome assembly GCF_002162155.2 of Triticum dicoccoides. Classification (NCBI taxonomy): domain Eukaryota; kingdom Viridiplantae; phylum Streptophyta; class Magnoliopsida; order Poales; family Poaceae; genus Triticum; species Triticum dicoccoides. Next base: position 75,814,843 of record NC_041389.1, on the reverse strand, counting down.
GACCCTACGGGTTCGGGAGACACGCAGACATGACCGAGAGGACTCTCGGGCAATAACCAACAGCGGGATCTGGATACCCATGTTGGCTCCCACATGCTCCTCGATGATTTCATCGGATTAACCATGATGTCGAGGATTAAACAACCCCATATACAATTCCCTTTGTCAATCGGTACGTTACTTGCCCGAGACTCGATCGTCGGTATCCCAATACCTTGTTCAGTCTCGTTACCGGCAAGTCACTTTACTCGTACCGTAATGCATGATCCCGTGACCAACCACTTGGTCACTTTGAGCTCATTATGATGATGCATTACCGAGTGGGCCCAGAGATACCTCTCCGTCATACGGAGTGACAAATCCCAGTCTCAATCCGTGTCAACCCAACAGACACTTTCGGAGATACCTGTAGTGCACCTTTATAGTCACCCAGTTACGTTGTGACGTTTGATACACCCAAAGCACTCCTACGGTATCCGGGAATTACACGATCTCATGGTTAAAGGAAGAGATACTTGACATTAGAAAAGCTCTAGCAAACGAACTACACAATCTTGTGCTATGCTTAGGATTGGGTCTTGTCCATCACATCATTCTCCTAATGATGTGATCCCTTTATCAACGACATCCAATGTCCATAGCCAGGAAACCATGACTATATGTTGATCACAACGAGCTAGTCAACTAGAGGCTCACTAGGGACATATTGTGGTCTATGTATTCGCACGTGTATTACGATTTCCGGATAATACATTTATAGCATGAATAAAAGACAATTATCATGAACAAGGAAATATAATAATACTTTTATTATTGCCTCTAGGCCATATTTCCAACACTCGCCGCACTGAAGGATGCAGGGACAATGCCTGCTGCTCGTTCCCCGCCGGGCCGGTGGCGGCGTTGACGGCAGGCGATGGGGAACGGCGGGGGCGCCCACCGACGGGGGCCGTCTGGGCGACGTGAGTGGGTGCGACGAGCGTCTGACATGGATGGGACGGGCGGCGAAACACGAGGCGACGGAAGGCAGATTCCAGCACACCCCTACCTGGCGAGCCAAATGTCGGATTTCGGGTTCCGGCAGACCCTCAAGGTTCGAACTCTGGGGTGCACGCGGAGATCACGCCTCCTGCCTACCCATGTCTTGCCGCCTTGCAAGGATCTAAACTACACGAAGAACAACACAAGGGACACGAGATTTATACTGGTTCAGGCCACCATTGTGGTGTAATACCCTACTCCAGTTTGTGGTGTGGTGGATTGCCTCAGGGGCTGATGAGGAATAGTACAATGGAAGAACAGCCTCGCGAGGGTCTGTTCTTGGCTGGTGCGATGAACTGCTAGGGGGAGTTCAGGCGCTTCTCTCTCTCTCTCTCTCTCTCTCTCTCTCTGTCTTTCTATCCTTGTTCCTTCCATCCTGTACCCTGTGGCTGGCTAGTCCTATTTATAGGCAAAGGCCCCGGGCCTCCTCCCAAATATTGAGTAGGAAGGGCGCCAACAATTGGCCATTTTGAAGGGGAACATCTAGTACACTTATCCTGACTAAAGTTGGTCCTCTCCTGCCAAAGACCCTGACGATGACGCTGGCTTGGGCTCCACGATGACCTCCATTCTGCCATCCTGCTGGTCTTGGTCTTGTTGCACCAAAATGGTTGCCTTTACTTGGTACCCTTGCCTGCGCTTGCCCCCTTTGCATCAAAGAGGAAACAAGGACTCTGCGCTGGCCGGCGCCCGCCTGGCCTTGGTCGTCATGGCTTGCGTCACGGGCACCTCGTGAGGTACCCCGCCTTGATCTCTCTGCCTCCTCGCGAGCCAGCCTGACGAGGCCGTGCCTGAGGAAGCCTCCTGTCGTCCGCCCCGCGAGGCTTGGCCCCTCCCGAGGGTCTTGAGCATGTGTTGATGAAGATGGGCCATACTGGGCCACTACTTGAGCCACGCCACAGGCCGCAGGTAGGCAAGTCTGGGTACCCCCATTCCCAGAACGCCAACAATGTGGATCCATAAGATTTTTGGTTTCGGATTTCCAATAAAACACACAATTATGCCAAACAAACAAGCAAACAAACCAAGAAAGACATAAGGGCAAACGAAATAGAGGGCGAATAAAAATGGCAAATTTTTGTGAAGTGGGGGAGATGAAAACGAGAGGCAAATGGAAAATAATGTAAATTGAGTGGAGATGAGATTTGGGATTAGGAACCTGGTTGATGTTGAAGATCCTCCCCGGCAACGGCGCCAAAAATTCCTTTTGATGTCTGCTAGAACTACGTCGGTATTTCCCCAAAGAGGAAGGATGATGCAGTATAGAGATGGTAGGTATTTCCCTCAGTGATGAGATCAAGGTTATCGAACCATTAGGAGAACCTCCTCACACCACGTAAATAGCACCTGCACACAAATAACAAATACTCGGAACCCGACGTGTTAAAGGGGTTGTCAATCCCATTCGGCTATGACGCCTCAAGATAGGCAAATAACATGAGGTAAAAGTAGTAGATAGGATAAATAGATCGTGGAACAAATAAATTGCAGCAAGGTATTTTTGTATTTTTGGTTTAATAGATCTGAAAATAAATGCAAAGGAAAATAGATCGCAAAGGCAAATATTATGAAAAGAGACCCGGGGGTCGTAGGTTTCACTAGTGGCTTCTCTCGAGAAAAATAGCAAACGGTGGGAAAACAATTACTGTTGGGAAATTGATAGAACTTCAAATAATCATGACGATATCCAGGCAATGATCATTATATAGGCGTCACGTCCAAGATAAGTATATTGACTCCTGCCTGCATCTACTACTATTACTCCACACATCAACTGCTATCCAGCATGCATCTAGTGTATTAAGTTCATGGAAAAATGGAGCAATGTAATAAGAACGATGACATGATGTAGACAAGATCTATTTATGTAGAAATAGACCCCATCTTGTTATCCTTAATAGCAACGATACATACATGTCGTTTCCCTTTCTGTCACTAGGATCAAGCACCGTAAGATCGAACCCATCACAAAGCACCTCTTCCTATAGCAAGATAAATAGATCAAGTTGGCCAAACAAAACCCAAATATTGGAGAAGAAATATGAGTCTATAAGCAATCATGCATATATGAGATCAAAGAAGACCCAAATAACTTTCATGGATAAAAACATAGATCTGATCATAAACTCATAGTTCATCAGATCCCAACAAACACACCGCAAAAACGCTTACATCATATGGATATCCAAGAGACCGTTGTATTGATAATCAAGAGAGAGAGAGAGAGGAAGCCATCTAGCTACTAAGTACAGACCCGTAGGTCTACAAAGAACTACTCACGCATCATCAGAGAGGCACCAATGGAAGTGGTGAACCCCTCCGTGATGGTGTCTAGATTGGATCTGGTGTTTCTGGACTCTGCGGCGGCTGGAATTGATTTTCGTCGACTCCCCTAGGGTTTCTGGAATATTGGGGTATTTATAGAGCAAAGAGGCGGTTTAGGGGGCACCCGATGTGGGCACAACCCACCTGGGCGCACCTGGGCCTCCAGGCGCGCCCTTGTGGGTTGTGCTCCCCTCGGAGCACCCCCCTAGGTGCAGCCCTAGCCCACTGGATGTCTTCTGGCCCAAAAAAATCCTCAAAAAGTTTCACTGTGTTTGGACTCCATTTGGTATTGATTTCCTGCGATGTAAAAACATGCAGAAAATAACAACTGGCACTAGGCACTATGTCAATAGGTTAATAGCAAAAAATGATATAAAATGACTATAAAATGATTGTAAAACATCCAAGAATGATAATATAATAGCATAGAACAATCAAAAATGGGTTAATTATCCTTTTGCCCTCAGTGGTGTCCATGTGCTCAGTTTTGCCCTCAGTTGCGAATCATGCTTAGTTTTGCCCCTAGAGCATGTGCAGCTACTATGACGAGGCCAAACAGCCAGATTTTAGCCCATTCCGTCTGCCGGCGTTAGTGGTAGTGGGTCCAGAGCTTACACGTGGGACCACATGGATGTGGGTTCAGAGCTAACATGTGGGACCGTGCAACAAAATCCCTAAATCAATCCTAGGGTTCTAACCTGCCAACTCGACGCCCACTCTGTCCCGTTCGCCGGCCAGCCATCATGTGCCGCCACCAGCACCCGCACCGCCACCAGCTGGGCTGCTGGGGCCGCGGCCGCGTCCGCGGCCATCCTGCTCCACCACTACCTGCTCCACCCGCCACCTTCCTGCGACACCACGGGTGGGGCGCCTGCCACCTGCTCGACCCGTGGTGCGGCCTCTTTCCGTGCGCCCGGCCAGAGCACTGATAGGTGGGGGGCTGATGGAGCTGTTTGAAGTACGAGGGTGAAACCCAGGGCGAAATGGCGAGCAGCGGCGACCCCGGAGTATTTGGCAAGGCAGGCATCGGGCCGGAGATCCGCTGCGTCCACGACTGGGTTCCCGAGAGGTAAGTCACGCCTCCTATTTAGATTGAGCTTAGTTGTGCATTTGAACAGTCGATTCGAGTTGGTTTGCCCAGTTAGTGTGCTGATTACATCTCTGTTGTTCATCGGTTAGGATGGAGTTGCGGTTTTCTTTCTTGGTGCACATTAGAAGGGACCGGTGCATGTTGAATGCAAATAATAAAAAGAAATTCCAAGGAGGTTTCGATTATCGGTTGCCAATGGCTTGTAATTGGAGTTTCAGACAATTTGGGGAGATAATTTGTAGCCAATATCCTTGGGGTTTGCTTGATGAAGTGGAATACAAATACTATGATGGGGAAAAGAAATGGGTGACAATTAGTAATGATGAAGAGCTGGCTATCATGTTTGCTAGGCATAAGGAGAAAGAGAATTTGCATGTGAGGCTACAAATTGATGTGCTTGAGCAGGCATTTGGACCTAGGATGGTGGGTGCAACATCTCAGGGAGAAGCAAGTCATCGTAATGGCAGCTCTAGCCAGAACAGTTTAGTTAGTGCACGACGACGTGGTGGCTCGACAAGCGTGGGCACCGACAGTAGGGTCTCCCTTGAAGTGGAGCCTGATGCCTACAATTCTGGGGTTGATGAAGAGAGGCTATACCTGATGTTATTCAGAATTTACGACGGGCACCTTAGGCTGAAAACCAATATGAGGCTCAAAATGCAGTCCGTGTGGATGATGACATGGTGGGTGAGGACGAAGACCTTGCAGTTGTTGAATGGGAACCTTTGAACCCTCATATGGAAGAAGGTACCATTTTTGCATCCATGATTGAGTGTAGAAATGCACTTGTGACATACTGCATCAAGGTAGAACATACTTTCAAAGTTGGCAAGAGCGATCAAGTATGTCATAGAGTGCACTGTCCGACTGAGGGTTGTCCATGGAGGAAGCTCACATCTGAAATGCGAAATAGCATGAATTTTCAGGTTAAAGCGAACCCTTTTAAGAACACATGCCAGGAATCAACCCTTAGGAAGGATACAATCAGTAGAGCCAAGTCAAGATGGGTGGCAGAAGAAGTAAAGAAGTGGGTGAAAGAAAACCAGCAAGTGGGTCCAAAGGAATTGCAGAAGAACATCAAAGACAAGTTCAAGATAGATTTACCATACATGAGGTTGTTCAATGGTAAACAACATGCTATGGATTCTATTTATGGTAACTGGCAGGAAACTTTTCAATGGTGTATTCATTCAAAGGTGAAGTGGAGAGGACCAGCCCAGGTAGTATTGTAGATATTGACCACCACACCGTGGAGCACACATTCAGGGGAGTGACAAAGACCAAGGAATGCTTTAGGAGGGTTTTTGCCTGCTTTGAGGCTTTTTGCTGGGGGTTTTTGGCAGGCTGCAAGCCTTATTTGGCTATTGATGCTACTTTTCTCACAGGGAGGTTTAAAGGACAGTTAGTAGCAGCTTGTGCAGTTGATGCACACGGTTTTGTATTTCCAGTTGTGTACGGTGTGCTGGAGACAGAGTCTGAGGAGAGCTGGACTTGGTTTTTGCATAATCTGCACTGGGCTATTGCACATCCCAATGGGTTGGTAATTCATACAGATGCCTGCAAAGGTTTAGAAGTGGCCATGGACAATGTGTTCCCCGGAGTAGAGCATAGGGAATGCATGCGTCACCTTGCTACAAATTTTGTGAAGAAATTCAAAGGAAAGGTGTATACCAACAATTTATGGCCAGCATCTTTGACTTGCAGTGTGAAGAAGCACAACTACCACTTGAGCCTGTTATACATGAATCCCAAAGTGAAAGAATACTTGGAAACACACCACTCCAAGTTATGGGCCAGAAGCCAATTCAGTGAACTGAGCAAAGTTGACTATGTGCATAATAATCTAGCAGAGTCTTTCAACTCAACGATCCGGAAACTAAAGGGTCATTATGTGGTAGATTTGCTTGACAGGATAAGGATAGAATACATGCAGAAATTTCATTATCATGCAGGAATAGCCAAGGCAAAATTCATGGGCCACATAATCATCCCTGCCGTGATGAATGAATTGAAGCAGAAAACAACATGCTTGGAAATGAACATGACTCTTTGCTCGGGTACCACAGCAGAGATATCATATTTGGATAAAGAGAAGAGGGAATGGAGATATCTAGTGGATTTAGAAGCTAGAACTTGCAGTTGTAGGCAAAGACAGATAACTGGGTTGCCATGCATTTATGCCTTGTTTTTCATCACTTCTCTCCCAGGTCCAGCAGGGAACATACAACAATATGTGCATGATTACTACTCTGTTGTAAGGTTCAAAGCCACATATGTGTATGCCTTGCCTGCTATGGAGGGAAAACAACAATGGGACATGGTGGACCCTGGATTCAAGATTTGCGCTCCAGTTCTAAAGAGAGCAGCAGATAGACCAAGGAAGAGTCGAATCAGATGTTGCAGCGAAGGAGCTGGACTTGGAGCGAGGAAGCGTAAGTGCACAAGGTGTGGTGGGTCTGGTCATTTCGGTAAGTATTGTGATAGCATAGTAGATCCAGCATTCGGAGAGAGTTTCAATGAAGGCTTCGATGAAAAAGTTGGTTAGCAGTCGGTTGCCTCAACAGATGATGAAAATGATGGTCAACAGCTAGTTGCATCAGATGAGGATTTTGACGAGGTTCCAAATGATGATGGTCAACAGCCGCATGATTTTGACGATGATCCAAAATATCCTCCAAATGATGATTCAAGTGAGGCTCCAAATGGTGATCCAAGTGAGGCTCCAAATGGTGATCCAAATGAGGCTCCAAATGGTGATCCAAGTGAGTCTCCAAATGGTGACCAACCTTCTGTTGTTGTGACTTCTACTAGGTATGTAAATCTTGCAAATACTACTGTACATTTATCACTTGACATTATCTTATTACCCTTTATGTTTTGCACAACTCTGCGGTAGGTTTGAAGAAGACGCGCAAGGTACCGACAACCAAGAGGAGAAGAGAAGAAGCAATGAGCACAAGGTGCATGAGCAAAGTGATGGCAATAAGCTCAAGGAACAAACAGAAGCCCCAACGCTATTTATGAATAATTATGAAACATTATGAATAATGTTGTATTTCTGTTGAATGATGTTGGACCTATGTTAGAACTATGTTTGATTGATGTTGGAGCTATGTTAGTACTTCAAATTTAACATGCTATATGGATGTTGTAATTCTTTCGGAACTTTGGTAAACTCACATTCATGAAAAATATGCTAAAAAAGAGCTCCAAAGGTAGGGTAAACGACCTCATTTCTAATCAAGATTTTTTTGACCTTGTCTAAATGAGCCAAATAACTTTCCTACACATATATTCTATATACACAAACTATGTGCGCTGGTTTTTCCTTTTTTTGATTTTTGTAATTTGTTTTGCTCGTTTGAATTCTAGTCAAACCTAACTTTGACCAAGATTTAAACAAGTCTAAAACATCAAAATGAAAAACTAAGCATGGATCCTTCTTAGTCACTCCAAAATGAAGGTGTGGTGAGGTTTTTGAAATGTTCAGGAAAAATGTGCTAAAAAAGAGGGGTCCAAAGGTAGGGTAAACGGCCTCATTTCTAAGCAAGGTTTTTTGGACCTTGTCTAAATCAGCCAAATAACTTTCCTACACATATATGTGATTTTTGGGAGGTGGAATCAACGCAAACGGAAGCCCACAGCCTCCACTACCCACCAGGGTGCGGCCAGCCCCTCTTGGGCCCGATCGTGCCTAGTGGGCACCCCGTAAGTTGGTTGGGGCTCCTCTTCATCCGCAAGGAAGCTTATATCTGGAAAAAATCGTATTAAAATTTCAGCGCAATCGGAGTTACGGATCTCCGGAAATATAAGAAACGGTTTTTGGCTAGAAAACAGGAACATGAAACGAAAGTGAACAGAGAGAGATCCAATCTCGGAGGGGCTCTCGCCCATCCGCCGCCATGGAGGCCATGGACCAGAGGGGAACTCTCCTCCCATCTAGGGGGGAGGCCAAGTAAGAAGAAGAAGGAGGGGGCTCTCTCCCCCCTCTCTCTCGGCGGCGTCGGAGTGCCGCCTGGGCAAGGACCGTGACGGTGATCTACACCAAAAACCTTAGTACCATCAACACCAACTCTCTCCCCCTCTACACGGCGGTGTAACCCCTCTATTACCATTGTAATTCTCTACTTAAACATGGTGCTCAAATTATATATTATTATCCAATGATATGTGGTTATCCTATGATGTTTGAGTAGATCTGTTTTGTCCTATGGGATGATTGATGATCACGATTGGTTTGAGCTGTATATTTTATTTTGGTGCAGTCCTCTGGAACCCTCCGTGTCGTGCAAACGTGAGGTTCATGATTTTCTTATGGTGGGTGGCTAGAGTGACAGAAGCATATACCTGAGTAGGTGGGTAGTTGTGTATGAGAGTAAAGAGGAATTGATACTTAATTCTATGGTTCCGTTTTCCCTTAATGATCTTTGTAGTTGCGGATGCTTGCTAGAGTTCGAATCATAAGTGCATATGATCCAAGTACGGAAAGTATGTTACCTCACGCCTCTCTCTCATATAAAATTGCAATAATGATTACCGGTTTAGTAATCAATTTCCTAGGGACAAATAACTTTCTTGTGTGACAAAAGCTATTTACTAAACAATTAACATCTATTATCTTGCATTTTATTTAGAGTTTTATTCTCACAAAGTACTTCTAGTTTTATTCTTGTTTTAGGTAAAGTGAACGTTAAGTGTGCATAGAGTTGTATCGGTGGTCAATAGAACTTGAGGGGATATTTGTTCTACCTTTAGCTCCTTGTTGGATTTGATACTCTTATTTATTGAAAAAGGCTAAAAACGATCCCCTATACTTGTGGGTTATCAATGATCATGTATATAGGTATCACGTCCAAGATTAGTAGACCAACTCCTGCCTCCATCTACTATTATTACTCCACACATCGACCGCTATCCAGCATGCATCTAGTGTATTGAGTTCATGAAAAACGGAGTAATGCTTTAAGCAAGATGACATGATATAGACAAGATAAAATCAAGTATGAAATAAATCCCATCTTGTTACCCTTAATAGCAACGACAAGATCGAACCCATCGCAAAGCACCTCTTCCCATGGCAAGATAAATCAATCTAGTTGGCCAAACCAAACAAATAAATTGGAGAAGAAATACGAGGCTATAACAATCTTGCATAAAAGAGTTCAGAGAAAACCCAAAAAATATTCATGGATAGATCTGATCATAAAATCACAATTCATCGGATCCCAACAAACACACCCCAAAAAGTCATTACATCAAATAGATCTCCAAGAACATCAAGGAGAACATTGTATTGAAGATCAAAAAGAGGGAAGAAGCCATCTAGCTACTAACTATTGACCCGTAGGTTTGTGGTAAACTACTCATACATCATCGGAGGGGCAGCAAGGATGATGAAGAACCCCTCTGTAACCGTTGCCCCTCCATCAGAGTGCCAGAAAAGGTCTCTACATTGGATCTCATAGTTCTGGAACTTGCGGCAGCAAAAAAAGTATTTCGTCAACTCCCTTGAGGGTTTTGGGATTTTAGAGTATTTATAAAGGCAGAGGTATGTCAAACGGAGCCATGTCGGCCCCACTACCCACTAGGGCGCGCCTTTTAGAGTATTTATAGAGGCAGAGGTAGGTTAAAAGGAGCCATGTGGGCCCCACTACCCACTAGGGCGCGCCAGAGGCCCCTGGCGTGCCCTGGTGCCTAGTGGCCCACTAGCCCATCTTCTCGTGGCCTCCAGAAGCTTTCAGGGTCTCTTATCGCCAGAAAAAAATCTCCAAAAAGTTTCTAGGCAGTTGGACTTCGTTTGGTATTGATATTCGGCGAAGTAAAAAACAAGCAAAAAACAACAACTGGCACTGGGCGCTGATACGTCTCCGTCGTATCTACTTTTCCAAACACTTTAGCCCTTGTTTTGGACTCTAACTTGTATGATTTGAATGGAACTAACCCGGACTGACGTTGTTTTCAGCAGAATTGCCATGGTGTTGTTTTATGTGCAGAAAATAAAAGTTCTCGGAATGACCTGAAACTCCACGGAACACCTTAGAAAAAACAAAAAAAAATCCTTGCCAAAGATGAAGGCCAGGGGGCCCACACCCTATCCACGAGGGTGGGGGGCGCCCCCCTGGGCGCGCCCCCTACCTCATGGGCCCCCTGGTGGCCCTCTGACGCCAACTCCAACTCCATATATTGGCTTTCTAGGAGAAAAAACCAGAGAGAAGAAATCATAGTGTTTTACGATATGGAGCCACCGCCAAGCCCTAATCTCTCTCGGGAGGGCTGATTTGGAGTCCGTTCGGGGCTCCGGAGAAGGGGGATTCATCGTCGTCGTCATCATCAACCATCCTCCATCACCAATTTCATGATGCTCACCGCCGTGCGTGAGTAATTGCATCGTAGGCTTGCTGGACGGTGATGGGTTGGATGATATTTATTATGTAATCGAGTTAGTTTTGTTAGGGTTTGATCCCTAGTATCCACTATGTTCTGAGATTGATGTTGCTATGACTTTGCTATGCTTAATGCTTGTCACTAGGGCCCGAGTGCCATGATTTCAGATCTGAACCTATTATGTTTTCATGAATATATGTGTGTTCTTGATCCTATCTTGCAAGTCTATAGTCACCTACTATGTGTTATGATCCGGCAACCCCGAAGTGACAATAATCGGGACCACTCCCGGTGATGACCATAGTTTGAGGAGTTCATGTATTCACTATGTGCTAATGCTTTGTTCCGGTTCTCTATTAAAAGGAGGCCTTAATATCCCTTAGTTTCCAATAGGACCCCGCTGCCACGGGAGGGTAGGACAAAAGATGTCATGCAAGTTCTTTTCCATAAGCACGTATGACTATATATGGAATACATGCCTACATTACATTGATGAATTGGAGCTAGTTCTGTGTCACCCTATGTTATGACTGTTACATGACGAACCGCATCCGGCATAATTATCCATCACCAATCCGGTGCCTATGAGTTTTCCATATACTGGTTCTCGCTTATTTACTTTTCCGTTTCTACTGTAACAATCACTACAAAATACCAAAAACATTACTTTTGCTGTCTTTACTTTTGTTACCATTACCACCACTATCATATTACTTTGCTACTAAACACTTTGCTGCAGATACTAAGTTTGTAGGTGTGGTTTAATTGACAACTCAGCTGCTAATACTCGAGAATATTCTTTGGCTCCCCTTGTGTCGAATCAATAAATTTGGGTTGAATACTCTACCCTCGAAAACTGTTGCGATCCCCTATACTTGTGGGTTATCAAGACCTTTTTCTAGCGCCATTGCCGGGGAGCATAGCTCTATTCTTTGAGTCACTTGGGATTTATATCTGCTGGACGCTATGAAGAACTTGAAAGATGATCGAACTACTATTTTTCCCTCAACTACGAGGGGAGGTAAGGAATTGCCATCTAGCCTTGCACTAGATTCTCCTTCTGTTATGAGTAAGCTAGCGACACCTAAAGCCGCTACTGCTATGAATTCTGATATGTCGTATGTTATTGATGATGCCACTTCTGCTATGCATGATACTTATGATGAAACTACTTCTATGCTTGATAATATTGTGCCCCTTGGTGAATTTCTTGATGAGCAAATTGCTAGGTCTAGAGAAAGAGAAATTATTGAATCTGAATATGATGATGACAGTGATGATGAAAATATGCCTGCTATTCCTGAGGGTTACCTTTTTGATACTGAATCTTCTGCAGCTATTTTTGCTTGCCAGGATAGATACGAACTTAAGAGGTTGCTAATTAAATGGAGTAAAGAATCTCTTAGAGATAGGATGAGACCCGACCCTACTTTTGCTATTTCACCTATCTGTGTTCCTGATAAGGATTATTATGATTTTTCTGTTGATCCAGATATAATTACTTTGGTTGAATCTGATCCTTTTTATGGCTATGAATCTGAAACTGTTGTGGCACATCTTACTAAGTTAAATGATATAGACGCCCTGTTTACTAATAATGAGAGATCACGCTACCTTTATTTACTCAAAATATTTCCGTTCTCATTAAAGGGTGATGCTAAGATATGGTTTAATTCTCTTGATCCTGGTTGTGTGCAAAGTCCCCAGGATATGATTTATTACTTCTCTGCTAAATATTTCCCTGCTCATAAGAAACAAGCTGCTTTGAGGGAAATATACAACTTCGTGCAAATTGAAGAAGAGAGTCTCCCACAAGCTTGGGGGAGGCTTCTCAAGTTACTTAATGCTTTGCCTGATCATCCTCTTAAGAAACCTGAAATATTTGATATCTTTTATAGTGGACTAACTGATGCTTCTAGAGATTACCTGGATAGTTGTGCTAGTTCTCTTTTCAGGGAAAGAACACCGGATGAAGCTGAAATTCTATTGAATAATATGTTGGCAAATGAAAATAATTGGGCACCTCCCGAGCCACCTCCTGAGCCAGCTCCAGAGCCAATTGCTAAGCCTATTCCTAAACCAACTCCAAAGAAGAGAGGTGTTCTATTTCTCAGTCCCGAAGATATGCAAGAGGCAAAGAAATCTATGAAAGAAAAGGGAATTAAAGCTGAAGATGTTAAGAATTTACCTCCTATTGAAGAAATACATGGTCTTAATTTACCGCCTGTTGAAGAAGTATATGATCTCAATTACTTATTCACTAAAGAACCTCCCGATATCCCGACACAGGTAGTAAAGGTAAGTTCTCTCTATAGATATGATAAAGCTGAAGTCCCTCCTACTAAAATTGCTAGTCAGTGCTTGGATGAGTTTGATGACTTTATGTTTAAGCAAGATGACTTTAATGCTTATTTTGGTAGACAATTAAATAGAATACCTTTATGATTAAACGCTTGGGTGATTATATGGCTGATATTAGAGGTGAACTTAAACTTGTTAGCAAATATGCTTCTATGGTCACCACTCAAGTAGAACAAGTGCTTAAAGCTCAGAAAGAAGTGCTTGATGAAATGATTAGTAAGAAAAATGATTATGCTGTTAGAGTGGCTACTAGAACTGGTAGAATGACTCAGGAACCTTTGTATCCTGAAGGCCACCCTAAGAGAATCAAGCAAGATTCTCAGAGAAATAATATTGATGTACCTAGTTCTTCTAACAGGAAGAAAAAGAAAAATGATAGGACTTTGCAAACTTCTAGTGAACCTATTGCTGAACCACCTGAGAATCCAAATGATATCTCTATTTCTGATGCTGAAACACAATCAGGTGATGAACATGAACCTAGTGATAATGTTAATGATAATGTTCATGTTGATGCTCAACCTAGTAATGATAATGATGTAGAAGTTGAACCTGCTGTTAATCTTGATAACCCACAATCAAAGAATCAACGTTATGATAAAAGAGACTTCGTTGCTAGGAAACATGGTAAAGAAAGGGAACCATGGGTTCAGAAACCCATGCCTTTTCCTCCGAAACCATCCAAGAAAAAGGATGATGAGGATTTTGAGCGCTTTGAAATGATTAGACCCATCTTTTTGCGTATGTGATTAACTGATGTGCTCAAAACGAATCCTTATGCTAAGTATATGAAGGATATCATTACTAATAAAAGAAAGATACCTGAAGCTGAAATTTCCACCATGCTTGCTAATTATAATTTTAAGGGTGGAATACCAAAGAAACTTGGAGATCCAGGAGTACCTACTATACCATGCTCCATTAAGAGAAATTATGTTAAAACTGCTTTATGTGATCTTGGAGCCGGTGTCAGTGTTATGCCTCTCTCTTTATATCGTAGACTTGACTTGAATAAGTTGACACCTACTAAATATCTTTGCAAATGGCTGATAAATCAATTGCTATACCTGTCGGTATTTGTGAGGATGTGCCTGTTGTAGTTGCGAACGTTACTATTTTAACGGACTTTGTTATTCTTGATATTCCCGAGGATGATAGTATGTCTATAATTCTTGGAAGACCTTTCCTTAATACTGTAGGGGCTGTTATTGGTTGCAACAAAGGCAATGTCACTTTTCATGTTAATGGCAATGAGCACATGGTACAATTTCCGAGGAAACAACCTCAAGTTTATAGTATCAACTCTGTTAGAAAAATTCCATCGATTATATTTGGAGGTTTTGAATTTCCTCTCCCTACTGTCAAGAAAAAGTATGATATTCTTATTGTTGGGGATTTTCATATCCCCGTTGAGGTAACTTAGTGTCATTCGAAATTTCTCCAGTTCCGTGATTATTCGGAATGAGTTTGTTAACAAGACTTGATCAACCTTGTTAGTGGGTTCATTTTGATGATCACGAGATGGATGAAACTAGAAGCACAACCTTCTGTACCCTCTTTATATTTTCTGTTATCTAGTAGAAATAAAGTAAAATAGTATTTTTCTGTCTGTTCCCTGACTTATCCGTGCAATATAAATATATCCCGAAAATTAAAGTCCTCAGAATGCCATGCCAATTTAATATGATTTTTTTCGGGAATATTTGAGGATTTACTGTGCAAAAATTACCACAGGGGGAGCTGCCACCTGGCCACGAGGGTGGAGAGCACGCCCTACCCCCTGGGTGCGCCCCCTACCTCGTGGGACCATGGTGGCCCTCCTCCACTTATCCCTGCACCCATCGTCTTCCTCTGCCTGACACAAACACGAAAAACCAACTCAAGCACGAGTTCCAGCCCCTGTTGCTGTGATTTTCGATCTCCTTGCTCAAAGCACCTCTCGCAAAACTGCTTGGGGAGATTGTTCCTTGGTATGTGACTCCTCCATTGGTCCAATTAGCTTTTGTTCTAGTGCTTTATTCATTGCAGATTTGTGCTGCATAGGTGACCATGTTCTTGAGCTTGCATGTCAAATTTATGTGGTTCCAAGTAGTTCTAATGCTTGATATAGGCTCTAGACACTTATGGGAGTTGTTGCTATCAATTTTATTGAAGTTGGTTCACTTTTATTTGAAGTTACTAAAAATTTCAGAAATTTTTCAGGGGAAACAATATGTTTAGGAGGATGTTCCAAGGTGGTCCTTCAAGGAAGCAAGGTCCCAGGCTTGCAATATGTGATGCTGACGAGGAACCACCAAGAGACGCTCCTGTGAGGCCCTGTGAATGGCCTTCGGAAAATTTTATGAATCAAGTGGGAATCAAAGAAGAATTTAGCACATAATTGAGTAACGCCGGTCTTGAGGACTTTGAAGCTGACAAATGCCCCCAGTATCATGATCTCACAAGTTCATTCGTGAGGACGTTTGAGTTTTCATCTTCGCGTAATTCTCCTTCAGTCATGTTTGACCTTTATGACAAATCTTATACCATGGACTTAGAGGATTTCACTTCCGCTTGCAAACTTCCATCTTGGGGTAATGTCAGGGATCCCCCTAAATCTGAATATAGAGACTTTCTTGCTAGAATAACTGTGGGGGAATCTAGAGATATAACACAAGCCACTATAGGGAGCGTTCACTTTCCTGCTATACATTATTTTGCTCTCTTCATAGGTAGGTGCATAAATGCTAAGGATGAAGCATGTCACATGTGTGTCCCTGATCTCAGCATTCTCAGGAGTGCTGTGTTGGGAGACCAATCTTATCATATGGGAGCCATTGTAGCTCGCAGGTTGCATCAGAATAGGTATAACAGAGATTTATTTGGAGGAATTTATGCAACCCGCTTAGCTAATTTTCTTGAGATAGACATTCGTGAGGGTGATATGGAGTTACCACCTTCTTATTTAGATTTTGATTCTATGGTTTCCCACCAGTTTGTTGAGAGGACTGAACCACCTCTCCAGTATCGACTAACCTTTAACAAACATCATGTAGTCCATATTGCTCTTCCTGCTCCTGCCTTCTTTGATTTTCAGACAAAAGGAAGATATATTATTACCAGAGAGGAGGCAGATGAGTACGAGAGGAGAGCGGAGGCTGCTCGACGCCACGCTACAGCTCAGGGGCGATAGCCGCTGCATCACAGTACGACCCCAGCTTCACCTACGGGTATCCGCCAGGCTATCCCTGGCAATAGTCCAACTTAGGCCAAAAGCCTAAGCTTGGGGGAGTACGTATTTCCCACCGACATTACATTCATGTTGACACACACAAATTGCTAGATGTCGGTGCTCATATTCTTTCACTGTAATATCCATGCTAGTTTATTTTCTTTTTTCTGCTTTCTTCTTGTGTGTTTGATAAACCTTAACAAAAAACCAAAAAAATTAGTAGTAGTTTATTTCTTTGCTTGTAGTGGAAATTAAAAAGAAAACCCAAAAATATTCCCCGTTCTTCTTTTACTTGTTGGGAGCTTTCCCGTGTAAATAGTTTTTATTTTATTTTCTTTCTTTTGGGGGTCGAGAAGACTATATTGAAAATGTTTAGTGGCTCTTATATGCATGAGTGTTTATTTAATTTAGAGCCCATATTACTTGTCTTCTCTTTTGAGTTGAATGCTTGCAGATTCTAGCTTAGTCCAATGCACGTGCACTCTTATTATTATACACATCGTTCAGTCGTGCAAGTGAAAGGCAATAATGATGATATATGATGGACTTATTGGGATGAGAAAAGCTGGTATGAACTCGACCTCTCTTGTTTTTGTAGATATGATGATTCATCGTTCCTGAGTCAGCTATTATGAAGTAAACATATTTGCAATGACATTTAGCGATTATAGTTGCTTGTGCCATGCTTGATTAGCTATGAGTTATAATGGTTTACCTTGTGTGCCAACATGCTATTAGAATGATTATGATGTGGTATGATGGGATGGTATCCTCCTTTAAATGAATTGAGTGACTAGACTTGGCACATGTTCACGCATGTAGTTGAATCAAATCAACATAGCCTTCACGATATTTATGTTCATGGTAGATTATATCCTACCCATGCTTGTATTCGGTGTAAATTAATTTTAATGCATGTTTACGACTGTTGTCGCTCTCTCAGTTGGTCGCTTCCCAGTCTTTTGCTAGCCTTCTCCTGTACTAAGCGGGAATACTACTTGTGCATCCAAACTCCTTAAACCCCAAAGTTATTCCATATGAGTCCACTATACCTTCCTATATGCGGTATTTACCTGCCGTTCCAAGTAAATTTGTATGTGCCAAACTCTAAACCTTCAAATAAACATTATGTTTTGCATGCTCGAATAGCTCATATGTCAACTAGAGCTGCCCTTATCTTCCGTGTTAGGCAGGTTATTCTCAAGAGGAGTGGACTCCGCTCCTCCTTCACGAGAAAATGGCCGGTATCTGGGATGCCCAGTCCCATGCTTTATGCAACCTAAATCAAAATAATTGCAAACAAAACTCCCCCTGGGACCTGTTGAATGTTGGAGACACTCGTTGTTTCGAGCAAGCCATGGATTGATGCTTGTAGAGGAGGGGGAGTATAAACTTTACCATTCTGTTTGGGAACCGCCTATAATCTGTTTAGCATGGAAGATATCATCATCTTTTAGTTGTTATGTTGACAATGAAAGTATGCCGCTCAAAATATAATTTATCTCTATTTCAAAACCGAGCTCTGGCACCTCTACAAATCCCTGCTTCCCTCTGTGAAGGGCCTATCCATTTACTTTTATGTTGAGTCATCACCCTTCTTATTAAAAGCACCAGCTGGAGAGCACACTGTCGTTTGCATTCATTATAATTGGTTTATATTGGGTATGACTTAACTGGATCTCTTTTACCATGAATTAAAATGTTTAGTCAGTCCTTGATCTTTAAAGGTGCTCTGCATTTATGTTTTGCGGTATCAGAAAGGGCTAGCGAGATACCAGTCTGTTATATCATGTTATGATTATTTTGAGAAAGTGTTGTCATCCGAGTTTTATTATTATAGCTCGCTAGCTGATTATGTTATTGATATGAGTAATTGTGAGACCTACATGTTATTGTGAGTATGGTTAGTTCATAATATTTGCTGAAACTTGAATGCTGGCTTTTCATGTTTATAACAACAAGAGCAAACAGAGTTTGTAAAAGTTTTTCTTTCTCTCGTTTAGTTTGTCAACTGAATTGCTTGAGGACAAGCAAGGGTTTAAGCTTGGGGGAGTTGATACGTCTCCATCATATCTACTTTTCCAAACACTTTTGCCCTTGTTTTGGACTCTAACTTGTATGATTTGAGTGGAACTAACCCGGACTGACGCTGTTTTCAGCAGAATTGCCATGGTGTTGTTTTATGTGCAGAAAATAAAAGTTCTCGGAATGACCTGAAACTCCACGGAACACCTTAGAAAAAACAATAGAAAATCCTCGCCAAAGATGAAGGCCAGGGGGCCCACACCCTGTCCACGAGGGTGGGGGGTGCCCCCCTGGGCGTGCCCCCCTACCTCGTGGGCCCCCTGGTGGCCCTCCGACACCAACTCCAACTCCATATATTGGCTTTCGGGGAGAAAAAAACCAGAGACAAGAAATCATCGCGTTTTACGATACGGAGCCGCCGCCAAGCCCTAATCTCTCTCCGGAGGGCTGATCTGGAGTCCTTTCGGGGCTCCCGGGAGGGGGATTCATCGACGTCGTCATCATCAACCATCCTCCATCACCAATTTCATGATGCTCACCGCCGTGCGTGAGTAATTGCATCGTATGATTGCTGGACGGTGATGGGTTGGATGAGATTTACCATGTAATCGAATTAGTTTTGTTAGGGTTTGATCCCTATAGTATCCACTATGTTCTGAGATTGATGTTGCTATGACTTTGCTATGCTTAATGCTTGTCACTAGGGCCCGAGTGCCATGATTTCAGATCTGAACCTATTATGTTTTCATGAATATATGTGTGTTCTTGATCCTATCTTGCAAGTCTATAGTCACCTACTATGTGTTATGATCCGGCAACCCCGAAGTGACAATAATCGGGACCACTCCCGGTGATGACCATAGATTGAGGAGTTCATGTATTCACTATGTGCTAATGCTTTGTTCTGGTTCTCTATTAAAAGTAGGCCTTAATATCCCTTAGTTTCCAATTGGACCCCGCTGCCACGGGAGGGTAGGACAAAAGATGTCATGCAAGTTCTTTTCCATAAGCACGTATGACTATATACGGCATTGAAGGAAATATGCCCTAGAGGCAATAATAAAGTTATTATTTATTTCATCATATCATGACAAATGTTTATTATTCATGCTAGAATTGTATTAACCGGAAACATGATACATGTGTGAATACATAGACAAACATAGTGTCACTAGTATGCATCTACTTCACTAGCTCATTGATCAAAGATGGTTATGTTTCCTAACCATAGGCATGTGTTGTCATTTGATTAATGGGATCACATCATTAGGAGAATGATGTGATTGACTTGACCCATTCCGTTAGCTTAGCACTTGATCGTTTAGTATGTTGCTATTGCTTTCTTCATGACTTATACAAAGTTCCTGCAACTATGAGATTGTGCAACTCCCGTTTAACGGAGGAACACTTTGTGTGCTACCAAACGTCACAACATAACTGGGTGATTATAAAGGTGCTCTACAGGTGTCTCCAAAGGTACATGTTGAGTTGGCATAATTCGAGATTAGGTTTTGTCACTCCGATTGTCGGAGAGGTATCTCTGGGCCTTCTCGGTAATACTCATCACCTAAGCCTTGCAAGCATTGTAACTAATGAGTTAGTTATGAAATGATGTATTACAGAACGAGTAAAGAGACTTGCCGGTAACGAGATTGAACTAGGTATTGGATACGGACGATCGAATCTCGGGCAAGTAACATACCGATGACAAAGGGAACAACGTATGTTGTTATGCGGTTTGACCGATAAAGATCTTCATAGAATATGTAGGAGCCAATATGAACATCCAGGTTCCACTATTGGTTATTGACCGGAAACAGTTCTAGGTCATGTCTACATAGTTCTCGAACCCATAGGGTCCGCACGCTTAAGGTTTCGATGACATTTTTATTATGAGTTTATGAGTTTTGATGTTCCGAAGGAGTTCGGAGTCCCGGATGAGATCGGGGACATGACGAGGAGTCTCGAAATGGTCGAGACGTAAAGATCGATATATTGGACGACTATATTCGGACTTCGGAAAGGTTCCGAGTGATTCGGGTATTTTCGGGAGTATCGGGGAGTTATGGGAATTCGTATTGGGCCTTAATGGGCCATACGGGAAAGGAGAGAAAGGCCTCAAAGGGTGGCCGCACCCCTCCCCATTGGCTAGTCCGAATTGGACTAGGGAGGGGGGGCGCCCCTTCCTTCCTTCTCCTTTTCCCTTCCCTTTCCTTCCCTCCTACTCCTACTACTTGGAAGGGCTCCTAGTTCTACTAGGAAAGGGGGAATCCTACTCCTGATGGGAGTAGGACTCTCCTAGGGCACGCCATAGAGAGGGACGGCCCTCCCCCTCCTCCACTCCTTTATATACGGTGGCAGGGGGCACCCCATAGACACACAAGTTGATCTACGGATCGTTCCTTAGCCGTGTGCGGTGCCCCCCTCCACCATATTCCACCTCGGTCATATCGTCGCGGAGTTTAGGGGAAGCCCTGCGCCGGTAGAACATCATCATCGTCACCACACCGTCGTGATGACGGAACTCATCCCCGACTCTTCGCTGGATTGGAGCCCGGGGGACGTCATCGAGCTGGACGTGTGCTGAACACGGAGGTGCCGTACGTTCGGTGCTTGGATCGGTCGAATCGTGAAGACGTATGACTACATCAACCGCATTGTCATAACGCTTCCGCTTGACGGTCTACGAGGGTACGTAGACAACACTCTCCCCTCTCGTTGCTATGCCATCACCATGATCTTGCATGTGCGTAGGAAATTTTTTGAAATTACTACGTTCCCCAACAGTGGCATCCGAGCCTAGGTTTTATGCGTTGATGTTATATGCACGAGTAGAACACAAGTGAGTTGTGGGCGATACAAGTCATACTGCTTACCAGCATGTCATACTTTGGTTCGGTGGTATTGTTGGATGAAGCGGCCCGGACCGACATTACGCGTACGCTTACGCGAGACTGGTTTTACCGCCGTGCTTTGCACACAAGTGACTAGCGGGTGTCAGTTTCTCTAACTTTAGTTGAACCGAGTGTGACTACGCCCGGTCCTTGCGAAGGTTAAAACAGCACCAACTTGATGAACTATTGTTGTGGTTTTGATGCGTAGGTAAGAACCGTTCTTGCTCAGCACGTAGCAGCCACGTAAAACTTGCAACAACAAAGTAGAGGATGTCTAACTTGTTTTTGCGGGGCATGTTATGATGTGATATGGTCAAGACGTGATGAGATATAAGTTGTTGTATGAGATGATCATGTTTTGCTGAAGTTATCGGCAACTGGCAGAAGCCCTATGGTTGTCTCTTTGTTGCATAAGATGCAAGTGCCCAATAATTGCTTTACTTTATCGCTATACGATAGCAATAGTTGCAAGAGCAATAGTTGGCGAGACGACCATGTGACGACACATTGATATAGATCAAGATGATGAAGATCATGGTGTCGTGCCGGTGACGATAGAGATCATGACAGTGCTTTGGAGATGGAGATCAAAGGCGCAAGATGATCATGGCCATATCATGTCACATATTTTGATTGCATATGATGTTTATCTATTATACATCTTATTCTTGCTTTGATTGACGGTAGCATTTTAAGATGATCTCTCACTAATTATCAAGAAGTGTTCTCCCTGAGTATGCATCGTTGCCAAAGTTCGTCATGCCCAGACACCACGTGATGATCGGGTGTGATAAGCTCTACATCCATCTACAACGGGTGCAAGCCAGTTTTGCACACGCGGAATACTCAGGTTAAACTTGACGAGCCTAGCATATGCAAATATGGCCTCGGAGCACGGAGACCGAAAGGTCGATCGTGAATCATATAGTAGATATGATCAACATAGTGATGTTCACCATTGAAAACTACTCCATCTCACGTGATGATCGGTTATGGTTTAGTTGATCTGGATCACGTGATCACTTAGATGACTAGAGAGATGTCTGTCTAAGTGGGAGTTCTTAAGTAATATGATTAATTGAACTTAAATTTATCATGAACTTAGTCCTGGTAGTATTTTGCAAATTATGTTGTAGATCAATAGCTCGCGTTGTTGCTTTCATATGTTTATTTTGATATGTTCCTAGAGAAAAATGTATTGAAAGATGTTAGTAGCAATGATGCGGATTGGATCCGTGATCTGAGGTTTATCCTCATTGCTGCACAGAAGTATTATGTCCTTAATGCACCGCTAGGTGACAGACCTATTGCAGGAGCAGATGCAGACGTTATGAGCTCAATATGATGACTACTTGATAGTTTAGTGCACCATGCTTAACGGCTTAGAATTGGGACTTCAAAGACGTTTTGAACGTCATGGACCATATGAGATGTTCCAGGAGTTGAAGTTAATATTTTCAGCAAATACCCGAGTTGAGAGATATGAAGTCTCCAACAAGTTCTATAGCTAAAAGATGGAGGAGAATCGCTCAACTAGTGAGCATGTGCTCAGATTGTCTGGGTACTTCAATCGCTTGAATCAAGTGGGAGTTAATCTTCCAGATAAGATAGTGATTGACAGAATTCTCTAGTCATCATCACTAAGTTAGTACAACTTTGTGATGAACTATAGTATGCAAGGGATGACGAAAACGATTCCCAAGCTCTTCGTGATGTTGAAATCAACGAAGGTAGAAATCAAGAAAGAGAATCAAGTGTTGATGATTAACAAGACCACTAGTTTCAAGAAAAAGGGCAAAGGGAAAGAAAGGGAACTTAAAGTAGAATAACAAGCAAGTTGTCACTCCCGCGAAGAAGCCCAAAACTGGACCAAAGCCTGAAACTGAGTGATTACACTACAAAGGAAATGGTCACTGGAAGCGGAGAAGCCCTGGATATTTGGTGGATAAGAAGGATGGCAAATTGAACAAGGGTATATTTGATATACAGGTTATTGATATGTGCCTTACTGGTGTTTATAGTAGCCCCTGAGTATTTGATACTTGTTCAGTTGCTAAGATTAATAACTCGAAACAGGAGTTACAGAATAAACAGAGACTAGTTGAAGGGGAAGTGATGATGGGTGTTGGAAGTAGTTCCAAGATTGATATGATCATCATCGCACACTCCCTATACTTTCGGGATTAGTGTTAAACCTAAATAAATGTTATTTGGCGTTTGCGTTGAGCATGAACATGATTTGATCGTGTTTATTGCGATACGGTTATTCATTTAAAGTTAGAGAATAATTGTTATTCTGTTTACATGAATACCTTCGATGGTCATACACCCAATGAACATAGTTTGTTGGATCTCGATCGTAGTGATACAATATTCATAATATTGATGCCAAAAGATGCAAACTTAATAATGATAGTGCAACTTATTTGTGGCACTGCCGTTTGGGTCATATCGGTGTAAAGCGCATGAAGAAACTCCATAAAGATGGATTTTTGGAATCACTTGGTTATGAATCATTTGATACTTGCGAACCGTGCCTTTTGGGCAAGATGACTAAAACTCCGTTCTCCGGAACAATGGAACAAGCTACTGACTTATTGGAAATAATACATACCGATGTATGTGATCCAATGAGTGTTGATGCTCATGGCAAGTATCGTTATTTTCTGACCTTCGCAAGATGATTTGAGCAGATATGGTATATCTACTTGATGAAACATAAGTCTGAAATAGTTGAAAGGTTCAAAGAATTTCAGAGTGAAGTGGAAAAATCATCGTAACAAGAAAATAAAGTTTCTGCGATCTGATCGCGGAGACGAATATTTGAGTTACGAGTTTGGTCTTCAATTAAAACAATGTGGAATAGTTTCACAGCTCACGCCACCTGGAACACCACAACGTTATGGTGTGTCCGAACATCGTAATCGCACTTTATTGGATATAGTGCGATCTATGATGTGTCTTACTGATTTACCACTATTGTTTTTGGGTTATGCATTAGAGACAGCTGCATTCACATTAAAAGGGCACCATCTAAATCCGTTGAGACGACACCATATGAACTGTGGTTTAGCAAGAAACCCAAGTTGTCGTTTCTTAAAGTTTGGGGCTGCGATGCTTATGTGAAAAAGTTTCATCCTGATAAGCTCGAACCCAAATCGGAGAAGTGCGTCTTCATAGAATACCCAAAGGAAATTGTTGGGTACACCTTCTATCACAGATCCGAAAGGCAAGACATTCATTGCCAAGAATGGATCCTTTCTAGAGAAGGAGTTTCTCTCGAAAGAAGTGAGTGGGAGGAAAGTAGAGCTTGATAAGGTAATTGTACCTTCTCCCGAATTGGAAAGTAGTTCATCACAGAAATTAGTTCCAGTGATTTCTACACCAATTAGTGAGGAAGCAAATGATGATGATCATGAAACTTCAGATCAAGTTACTACAGAACCTCGTAGGTCTTCCAGAGTAAGATCCGCACCAGAGTGGTACGGTAATCATGTTCTGAAAGTTATGTTACTAGACCATGACGAACCTACGAACTATGAAGAAGCGATGGTGAGCCCAGATTCCGCAAAATGGCTTGAGGCCATGAGATCTGAGATGAGATCCATGTATGAAAACAAAGTATGGACTTTGATTGACTTGCCCAATGATCGGCAAGACATTGAGATTAAATGGATCTTCAAGAGGAAGACGGACGCTGATAGTGTTACTATCTACAAAGCTAGAATTGTCGCAAAAGGTTTTCGACAAGTTCAAGGTGTTGACTACGATGAGAGTTTCTCACTCGTATCTATGCTTAAGTCTGTCTGAATCATGTTAGCAATTGCCACATTTTATGAAATCTGGCAAATGGATAAACAAAACTGCATTCCATAATGGATTTATTAAAGAAGAGTTGTATATGATGCAACCAAGAGGTTTTGTCGATCCTAAAGGTGTTAACAAAATGTGCAAGCTCCAGCGATCCATCTATGGACTGGTGCAAGCATCTCGGAGTTGGAATATACACTTTGATAAGTTGATCAAAGCATATAGTTTTATACAGACTTGCGATGAAGCCTGTATTTACTAGAAAGTGAGTGGGAGCACTACAGCATTTCTGATAAGTATATGTGAATGACATATTGTTGATCGGAAATAATGTAGAATTATTCTGCAAAGCATAAAGGAGAGTTTGAAAGGAGTTTTTTCAAGTAAGACCTCGGTGAAGCTGCTTATATATTGAGCATCAAGATCTATAGAGATAGATCAAGACGCTTGATAATTTTTTTCAATGAGTACATACCTTGACAAGATTTTGAAGTAATTCAAAATGGAACAGTCAAAGAAAGAGTTCTTGCCTGTGTTACAAGGTATGAAATTGAGTAAGACTCAAAACCCGACCACGGCAGAAGATAGAAATAGAATGAAAGTCATTCCCTATGCTTTGGCCATAGGTTCTATAAAGTATGCCATGCTGTGTACCAGATCTATTGTATACCCCACCACTGAGTTTGGCAAGGGAGTACAATAGTGATCTAGGAGTAGATCACTGGACAGCGGTCAAAATTATCCTTAGTGGAATAAGGATATGTTTCTCGATTATGGAAGTGACAAAAGGTACGTCGTAAAGGGTTACGTCGATACAAGTTCTAGCACTGATCCAAATGACTCTAAGTCTTAATCTGGATACATATTGAAAGTGGGAGCAATTAGCTAGAGTAGCTCCATGCAGAGCATTGTAGACATAGAATATTTGCAAAATACATACGGCTCTGACTGTGACAGACCCGTTGACTAAACTTCTCTCACAAGCAAAACATGATCATACCTTAGTACTCTTTGGGTGTTAATCACATAGCGATGTGAACTAGATTATTGACTCTAGGAAACCCTTTGAGCGTTGGTCACATGACGATGTGAACTATGGGTGTTATTGGTGTTAAATCACATGGCGATGTGAACTAGATTATTGACTCTAATTCAAGTGGGAGACTGAAGGAAATATGCCCTAGAGGCAATAATAAAGTTATTATTTATTTCCTCATATCATGATAAATGTTTATTATTCATGCTAGAATTGTATTAACCGGAAACATGATACATGTGTGAATACATAGACAAACATAGTGTCACTAGTATGCCTCTACT
Organism: Triticum dicoccoides; assembly: GCF_002162155.2. Classification (NCBI taxonomy): domain Eukaryota; kingdom Viridiplantae; phylum Streptophyta; class Magnoliopsida; order Poales; family Poaceae; genus Triticum; species Triticum dicoccoides. Next base: position 75,788,382 of record NC_041389.1, on the reverse strand, counting down.
TGACTAGCTCATTGATCAAAGATGGTTATGTTTCCTAACCATAGGCATGTGTTGTCATTTGATTAATGGGATCACATCATTAGGAGAATGATGTGATTGACTTGACCCATTCCGTTAGCTTAGCACTTGATCGTTTAGTATGTTGCTATTGCTTTCTTCATGACTTATACAAAGTTCCTGCAACTATGAGATTGTGCAACTGCCGTTTACCGGAGGAACTTTGTGTGCTACCAAACGTCACAACGTAACTGGGTGATTATAAAGGTGCTCTACAGGTGTCTCCAAAGGTACATGTTGAGTTGGCATAATTCGAGATTAGGTTTTGTCACTCCGATTGTCGGAGAGGTATCTCTGGGCCTTCTCGGTAATACTCATCACCTAAGCCTTGCAAGCATTGTAACTAATGAGTTAGTTATGAAATGATGTATTACAGAACGAGTAAAGAGACTTGCCGGTAACGAGATTGAACTAGGTATTGGATACCGACGATCGAATCTCGGGCAAGTAACATACCGATGACAAAGGGAACAACGTATGTTGTTATGCGGTTTGACCGATAAAGATCTTCATACAATATGTAGGAGCCAATATGTACATCCAGGTTCCACTATTGGTTATTGACCGGAAACAGTTCTAGGTCATACCTACATAGTTCTCGAACCCGTAGGGTCCGCACACTTAAGGTTTCGATGACAGTTTTATTATGAGTTTATGAGTTTTGATGTACCGAAGAAGTTCGGAGTCCCGGATGAGATCGGGGACATGACGAGGAGTCTCGAAATGGTCGAGACGTAAAGATCGATATATTGGACGACTATATTCGGACTTCGGAAAGGTTCCGAGTGATTCGGGTATTTTTCGGAGTACAGGAGAGTTACGGGAATTCGTATTGGGCCTCAATGGGCCATACGGGAAAGGAGAGAAAGGGCCAAAAGGGTGGCCGCACCCCTCCCCTTGGGCTAGTCCGAATTGGACTAGGGAGGGGGGCGCCCCCTTCCTTCCTTCTCCTTCTCTCTTCCCTTTCCTTCCCTCCTACTCCTACTACTTGGAAGGGCTCCTAGTTCTACTAGGAAAGGGGGAGTCCTACTCCCGGTGGGAGTAGGACTCCCCTAGGGCGGGCCATAGAGAGGGCCGGCCCTCCCCCTCCTCCACTCCTTTATATAAGGGGGCAGGGGGCACCCCATGGACACACAAGTTGATCTACGGATCGTTCCTTAGCCATGTGCGGTGCCCCCTCCACCATATTCCACCTCGGTCATATCATTGCGGAGTTTAGGCGAAGCCCTGCGCCGGTAGAACATCATCATCGTCACCACGCCGTCGTGCTGACGGAACTCATCCCCGACGCTTCGCTGGATTGGAGCCTGGGGGACGTCATCGAGCTGGACGTGTGCTGAACACGGAGGTGCCGTACGTTCGGTGCTTGGATCGGTCGAATTGTGAAGACGTACGACTACATCAACCGCGTTGTCATAACGCTTCCGTTTGACGGTCTATGAGGGTACGTAGACAACACTCTCCCCTCTCGTTGTTATGCCATCACCATGATCTTGCGTGTGCGTAGGAATTTTTTTGAAATTACTACGTTCCCCAACAGGCATACATGCCTACATCACATTGATGAATTGGAGCTAGTTCTGTGTCACCCTATGTTATGACTATTACATGACGAACCGCATCTGGCATAATTATCCATCACCAATCCGATGCCTACGAGTTTTCCATATACTGGTTCTCGCTTATTTACTTTTCCGTTGCTACTGTTACAATCACTACAAAATACCAAAAACATTACTTTTGCTGTCTTTACTTTTGTTACCGTTACCACCACTATCATATTACTTTGCTACTAAACACTTTGCTACAAATACTAAGTTTCCAGGTGTGGTTGAATTGACAACTCAGCTGCTAATACTCGAGAATATTCTTTGGCTCCCCTTGTGTCGAATCAATAAATTTGGGTTGAATACTCTACCCTCAAAAACTGTTGCGATCCCCTATACTTGTGGGTTATCAGGCAGTAAGTTAATAGGTTAGTCCCAAAAAATGATATAAAGTTACTAGTAAATATATGTAAAACATCCAAGATTGATAATATAACATCATGGAACAATAAAAAAAATTATAGATAAGTTGGAGACGTATCAGGAAGGTGATGTGCGCGCGTTACCTTGATCAGGTAGGCAGCCATAAGCCTTGTGTGCCCAAGTTGTGTTGTACCCGGGTTGTCCCCGTTTGGGATAGTTTGTTTTTGTTTGGCCACGACGGTGGCTGGCCACGAAAGTGGTGGATGTCAAGAGTTGGCATCGAGGCCACCCAGGACATAGGCCAAAGAGGAGTTTGTCGGATTGGCCGGGAGAGTGTCATGCAATAGATTGGTTTTGTCGGAATGTCATTGGTCCACCCGAATGGGATATGAGGCCATGAATTCCGTGGTGTGGGTATAGTGTACTAACCTCCGCAGAGTGTATAATCTATCGATGGCCGCGCCCTCGGTCATGGGCACAGTTCGTAGTAGGTCACACTGTGGGTCATAATAATTTGACTAATAAACAACCCCTGGTTCGATGAGAAGAGAAGTTAGTTGATCATAAGTGATTGTGGGAGGATCACTATGGTTGTTTGGCATCAATGATCACAGGTAAAGATCAAGCTCCTTATGGTCATGAGATGATCACTATGGTATTGGTAATACCAAGCTTGGTTGGTCCTGAGGTGATCGTATGATGTTGAAAATGATAAGTTAATACATGTGGTGGTTATGAGATAACCTCAGACATGGGTAAGTTGGTCCTTGCATGTCACCCTTGCATACTAGTGTTAGTATCATCGTATTCATATCATGAGTAACATGTTCATGCCATGCTCATCTCATATAGTTCTAGTTGTATCATGTTGATCAATGATTAACTTGTAAATGCCATGTTGTTTGTCTTGATTGCTTTGGTTGCTATGAGCTTGCGAGTACATTCAATGTAATCACCTGGCATCTCATGCTGTGATTGCTTGCTTGTCGAGGATCCCAAGTTTGCGAGGTAGGATAGCATCCCAACCAGAGTCCCTGTGGAGTGGAGTTCATCACTGTCGTCACGGTTCCGCTGCTAGAAGTTATTCTTCTACGGATTGATCCGGTGCTAGCATGGAGCTACCTTAGCAGGCGTAGTGTCGTCGTGCCGATGAGCCTTTGTAATATCAGAATCCCTTGTACCCATACCTATTGTAATAAAGATCTGATTTGTTCTATGCCAAGTACTGACGTATCCATAAGACTTGATCTCTATGCTGGAATACGGGGTGTTCCGGTCTCTCTGAGCCAGGGTGCCACACTAGATAGCTAGAATTGTGTGAAAGAGTTATTAAGTGGCTATGTTTGTTTGCTTTGGAAGGTTGAAAGCAAAATGCGACTAGTTAAAACCTATTTAGCATTTGGTTGAAACATAAAACAACTAAAGACAAAAACTAAATGAAACACTAAAAGGGTTTAAAATGGAATTAATTGCAAACAGGGAATTAGATAAAAGAATATTCAAAAAGAATTGAAGATGGGTCAAGGGAAATAACAAGTTCAAAAAACAAAACTATTCTGGAAAATAAAATATGTGCAAGGAAATATTTACATAAGGTTGGAAATAAAGTTACAGAAATAATTTTTCAAAATGCTTAAATAAAACCATCATCTTATCAGAAATATTATATTTTGAATTTATAAAACATTTGTTTTTGGAAGAAAAATAAATATTCATAATTATATATATTTACAAGCAGAAAAAGAAAAAGAAGAAAAAAGAAAAGGGAAATAAAAAGGCAGGCTAGCTAGCCAGGCCGGCCCCGACCTAGAAGCCAACCAAGTTGGACGCGCGCGCGCATGCACCATAGCCCAGCCATGTTGTAGGATCGGAGAAGATAGATCTAGAGGGGGTGAATACACACTTAACCAACTAAAGATGCAGTTTTTAGTTCTCTTGAAATTTAGGCAGATTCTGGCACTAGTTAAGATACACACAAAACTTAGGCAGATTTTGGCACTAGAAGTGGATCGGTGGGACCGAGTTGGCTTTTTAGGGTTTGGACAGATAGGATTTAGAGAATGTGTTTGAGGATTTTTGGAGCAATATCACTAAGCACTTGAGCAACAAACTCATCATCAAAACCTTATTCCCTTTTAATAGTATTGGCTTTCCTATAGGACTCAATGTGATCTTGGATCACTTAACCAAAAATGTAGAGTCTAGAAGCTTTGCCAATTTATGCCCTTAGCATTTTGAAGGGTTCCACGTCCTCATGTCCTTGCCATGCCACTGTTGAACTTATCTGAAATATACTAGATAAAGGTGTTATTCCAAAACTATGTATGTTGACATGAATTACCAAAACCACCAAGGGAGCAAATGTGCTTTCAATCCCCCCTTTTTTGTAATTGATGACAACATACATCAAAGCTTTAAGTAAAGATGTAATTGTATGAAAGCTTTGAGAGAAACATGTAACATATATATGCTCCCCCTACAAGTGTGCATCTATTTAAATGATGATAGCCTATAGAGAGTGGACACACAATGGAAAGGGATTATAGTGTTACATGTATCTTGGCTATATGCATCAGAGCAACAGGATGAAAGTGTGATACCTTCATGTCCATGATTCTTTCTTACAAACTATATGTGCAACAAGCAAGAGATCATCATGCACATGAGTGTGATGTATATACTTACCTTGAGGTGCTTTATCAAATTCCTGAAGAAATACACTTGAGAAAACAGGTTTAGATAACACAAGATAATTTCTCCAAAGAAAATAGATAAGACTACCAAGATTGGGATGGCATGTGGATGAGAGTATCACTGAGTGCATACTTCTTTAGGTGCAATCATGTCCAAAACAGATCAAATAAGATTTGCAATAAAATTCCAAGGGTTTTTCTCCCCTAACTTGAACTACCTCTCACCCTAAATCTAGCGTTGGATATTGGGAGTAGGTAGGATGAGAAAAAATCAGAGCAATCAGAGCAGCTAAAGTAAAGATCAACTAGGAAACATGTTCTCCCCTCTTAGAAACATGTAGGATTCTCTCATCTTATAAAATGCATCTATCTCCCATAGGATATTCCTTTTGATATAGAAGAGATTTGTAAATAAGCTTTGATGTGCATTTCTCTCCCCCTTTGACATCAATTTCCAAGAAGGGTCTAGCTTCAAGGTTATTGACCAAGTAGGTGTGATCCTCGAGAGGCACAACTAGCTATGATTTAGTTTTAGATGTAGGCGGAGGGAAAGAATCATTGAGTGGAGCTGGAAAAGAAAATAAAGATAATTTGACAAAAGATTCTTTAAGTAGTGAAGTCGGTGACTCCGAGTTGTATCGATCAGTGGGTGCATCACAGAAAGATCACATTGCTGGATCAAAATTTGTCCTTTTCGGTTATACTAGTTAACTTATGCAGTGTTAATTGCATTTTGGTGTGGCTGATGTGTTTCCAGTCGAAGAGACCAATTTCAATGCAAAGAGAAGATTTTGTCAACTCAACACACTTGGCAATAGGCTCTCACAAAGATATTAAAGGAATTGAAATAGGATTTGCAATGAATTGACTAGAAGAGAAGTAATTAAAGAAAAATAAAGACATCTAGATGAAGTTTTTTTAAGTGGAATAAAACGACCAAATGCAATAAGAAAACAAATCTAAAAGAGATACTAGGAACTTCATCTAGAGGAGGGTTGGCGTCTAGGTCACCTATGTTAGACTACATTGACTTAGGAGTCAAGTGAGGACACTTGATCATAGGTCATACTCATTTTTAAGCTCAAAATGGGGTTACCATTTTTGTATTCACATCTCGTTGAGTTGCTTTGGCTCATGTCTTTGAGTAAAGCTTCTCTAAGGTGTCCGAATTTACATAGGGTTTTGGTGATGATGTCCATCATGTAGTTGAGCTTGTAGTGGATGCTCATTGAATGAAGTTGGGAGCAATCTTTTTCGTTTGAAGTTCATATTCCTACATGGGTTATATTTGCAAGGAACAACATGTATATACAAATTGACAAGAGTGAAACATAGAGTCATATATTGCCAAAGGATATGTTTGAGTTCTCTTGGTCCTTGGGTACACCAAAGGTCTAGATACTTGGTCCAACTTTGTTTTCTCAAAATAGGAGTTTGAGAGAAAACTTATGGAATGATGTATATCCAAGTACCTGCAAGGGGTAAGATGCAATACAAGGGAGCAAAGAATCCAAGATATGATATGGTCATCATAAGAGAATTATCACGGATTAGTCATAAAAGCTCATACCCTTGTAAGCATCCAAGTGAGCTTTTAGTTCATGTTGGAAGCGTCAATGACATTCAACTCACTCCTCAAGTGACACAATATATTCTCATCAAGAGGTTTAGTGAAAATGTCATCCAATTGTTTGTCGGTACGAACATGTTTGAGGTCAATGTCACCTTTAGCAACATGATCTCAAATGAAATGGTGACGAGCCTCAATATGCTTAGTTCGAGAATGTTGCACGGGATTGTGTGCAATCTTAATAGCACTCTCATTGTCACAAAGCAATGGCACATGCATCCCATAATCTTTGAGTGTTTGTCTCATCCATAGAAATTGAGCACAACATGATCCGACTGCGATGTATTCCGCTTCTGTGGTAGATAGAGATACTGAATTTGTTTCTTGGAAGACCAAGACACAAGATATTTACCAATAAATTGACATGTACCTGAAGTGGATTTTCTATCAACCATTTAACCTTGTCTCCGACATAGTCTGAATCGGAGTAGCCAACAAGTTTGAAAGAAGATCCTTTGGGGTACCAAATGCCAAAGTTTGGTCTATGTATCAAGTATCTCACAATTCTTTTTCACGGCCTTAAGATGACATTCTTTTGGTGCCGCTTGATATCGTTCACACATGCACACACTTAGAATAATGTCGAGATGAGAGTCACAGAGATATAGCAATGAACAAATCATAGATCGATAAACCTTTGATCAACGAGTTTTCCATCATATGTCAAGTCAAGATGTCCGATAGTAGGCATAGGAGTTTTCATACCTTTGCTTTCTGGCATGTTGAACTTCTTGAGTAAGTCCTTGTTATGCTTTGTTTGTGAAACAAATGTACCCTCCCTAATTTGCTTGATTTGCAAACCAAGGAAAATTTTGAGTTCACACATCATAGACATCTCATACTTTTGTGACATCAACCTTCCAAACTTTTCACTAAAGAGAGGGTCAGTAGATCCAAATATGATGTCATCAACATATATTTGACATACAAATAGTTCACCATTAACTCTCTTAGTAATAAAGGTTGAATCAATTTTACCAATCTCAAAACCTTTTTCAAGAAGAAACTTTGTCAAGCATTTGTACCAAGCTCTAGGGGCTTGCTTGAGACCATAGAGAGCTTTATTTAGTTTATAGACATAGTTTGGTTTCTTGGGATTAACAAAGCCAGGAGGTTGTTTAACATAAACTTCCCCTCAATTTCACCATTTAAAAAATCCCTTTTAATGTCCATTTGATATAGGGTGATATCATGGTGATTGGAATAAGCAAGTAAAATGCGAATGGACTCAAGTCTAGCAACGGGGGCATAGGTCTCACTGGTACTTGTGAGCTACGTTGGATTTTTTCCCTGAAGAACAGGAGAAGATAAGTATTTCTCTCAGTTATGAAAACAAGGTTATCAATCCAATAGGAGAATCACGCAACAACTTGTTAGCAGTACCTGCACACAAAATAACAAATCCTAGCACATAACGTGAACAAGGGGTTGTCAATCCCTTGGCCTCTAATTGCAAATTAATTGTATGGTGGTAGATAGATAAATATATAGATAGAACAAAAATAAAAAAATAAAATAAATAAAGTAACATTGCAGTGAGATATTTTTAGGATTTTTAATATATGATAGGGTATACCCGGGGGCCATAGTTTTCACTAGAGGCTTCTCTCTTGAAAATAGCATACGGTGGGTAAACAAATTACTGTTGGACAATTGATAGAAAAGCAAATAATCATGACGATATCCAAGGCAATGATCATGTATATAGGCATCACATCCGAGACAAGTAGACCGAAACGATTCTGCATATATTACTATTACTCCACACATCGACTGCTATCTAGCATGCATCTAGAGTATTAAGTTCATAAAGAATGGAGTAGCGCCTTAAGCAACCTGACATGATGTAGACAAAGTAAACTCGTGCATGAATAAACCCCGTCTTTTTACCCTTAATAGCAACGATACATACATGTCATGTCCCTTTCTGTCACTGGGATTGAGCACCGCAAGATCGAACCCAATTACAAAGCACATCTTCCATTGCAAGGTAAAGCAATCTAGTTGGCCAAACCAAATCAATAGAGAAATACAAAGCTAGAACAGTCATGCATAAAAGAGTTCGGAGAAAACTCAAATAATATTCATGGATAATCTGATCATAAACTCAAAATTCATCGGATCCAAACAAACACACCGCAAAAAGTCATTACATCAGATAGAACTCCAAGAACATCAAGGAGAACATTGTATTGAAGATCAAATAGAGAGAAGAAGCCATCTAGCTACTAACTATGGACCCATAGGTCTGTCGTAAACTACTCACGTATCATTGAAAGGGCAGCAAGGTTGATGTCACTACAAAAAAAATACACTTCCGTGATGATACGTGTTTGTCACAGTAGGTCGCGTTTTTTGTCATGCATGTACATCCATGACAAATTTATGACAGAATCAAGATAGTCATACCTGTGCTGTCGTAGAAGTGTTCCATGACATTACCAAAATTATCATCACGGAAGTGTCCACTTCCATGACGATAAAGCGCGTGTCACAGAACTGCTTTCGTCAAGGGTGACCAACACGTGGTATCCACTGTAACGGAACGCCGTTAAGCTATTGGGTCGGTTTTGGATCCGATAACCCGTTAACAGCCCCGACCAATGGGGATTTTCCACGTGTAAAATCATCATTGGCTGGAGGAAACACGTGTCGGCTCACCGTTGGGACAGATGTCATCCGCTCATTAAACCGAAGGCGCCTATGATACGGCGACACGTGGCACGGCCCAACGGAGGCCCATTCCTGTGAAAAGGCCGGCCCGTTTGACTTGGTCAAAAGGTGGCGGGCCGGCCCATGGAAAGCCTGTTAACTGCCTGTTCGCATATAGCCCATTTACAGCCCGCTAACCCAAGGCCCGTTACGCCCTATCTGAATTAGACCCAGTAGCGTCATCTGGGCCGTCCAATATGATTCAGCCCGTTTTAACTTCCGGCCCATGTGTGGCCCATGACTTCTTTCGTCCCATATGAGGACGTTTGTAACTCTTGGCCCATTAACGACCCTTGGTGAAACTGGCCCGTAATGAACAGTGTATCACTTTATACCCATTAACGGCCCATTATTCCATTGGGCCGTTTCCAGCCCAAGTTATCTTTCGGCCTTCTTAGGGCCCATTGATTCTTGGGCTCATTTGCAGAATTCTGTTACATACGGCCCGTTACTGTCATTTTCTGCTTGTGGGCCAAATTCAGCCCGTCGTTACAGTCGTCCCGTTTGCGGACCGTTAATATGCTGGGTCGTTTTCATGTAAAAAACCGTTGGGCTATTTTCATAGAGTTATCAAATACGGCCTATTAACGGCCCGTTATGGTCCACGAATAGTACGGCCCATGATTGGCGAAATGATGATACGCCCTGTAGAAGGCCCATGGATCCTACGGCCCGTATGAGGCCCATGGATAGTACGGCCCGTAGAAGGCCCATGGACCGTACGGCCCGTAGAAGGCTCATTGATCCCTAAGGCCCGTATAGAAGGCCAATGGATCCTACGGCCCGTATAGAAGGCCAATGCTCCTATGACCGAACGAAGGCCCATGGATCATACGGCCTGCAGGAGGCCCATGGTTACAACAGTCCGTGTATTGCCATGATTATTTTGGCCTACTTACCAAAAATAGGCTATTGTGGCCACTAGAAAAACACAGAAAAAGAACTGCAGTGACTACATTAGGAAATAAATAATCAAGCAATTAAGGCTAGCTTATTACCGCTATTACACATATTATATCCACTGGGCATCAAAGTTCGCCACCAATGCAAATATAGGGAACAAAGCAGCATATTACATACACTTGGCCGTCAAAATTGGCCACCAGTGCAAATAAACGCGGCAGCAAAACAAGAGCATAACTGAAACAACTTCAGAAGAGCTCAAGAAATGTTATCCTGGGTATCCACCATGCTGGCAATAAGCTTAGCAAGCTGATTAGCTTTGTCCTATTTGGCGCTAAAATCCTCCAACGCTTGTTGTTGCACCAGAAAGTATGCATCTGAATGCTCCAGGGACTTCCTCAGTCCTTCCGCTTCTTGTCGTAGCACAGCTGATCGATGTCTTTTAGCTTGTAGTTGAGACTCAAGAAACCGAACTGATTCAGACAGTGAGTTTGAATAGCTTGTGCATGCGGTAGTGGCTAGTAACTCGAACTCTAAACCAAGACATGACTTTGGGGTTGTCTCGCTGTCTTCAAGATAGTCTTCCTTAGCTGTTTTATCAGCTTTGTTGGAGACCAACAAGGATGTGACACTATCCTGAACCTTATCTGCATTACTTCCTTTACCATTGCTTAATAAGGCACTCTTACCCAATATTCGGTCAGCATTCTAAAAGAAGAAACAAGCAGACACATAACAAGTTTAGCATGTACTAGTATGTGAAACTCATTTCGGTCAACCAGTTCATTAGTAAGGTGGACAGAATTAAACTACCAAGTCTTCTATTGCCAAGTACTAGTACATAATAAAAGCATCAAACAAACATATATCTATGTCCTATGGTCACTGCATTGTCTTGCCAAATCAAAATAGAGACACGGTTCAAATCATATCAGTTCAAGACAAAGCAGCAGTGAAAGAATACAAAGCGTGGGAAACTACACGGCACAACAAGATTTCAGATGGGTACCACGGGTCTACATGTACAACAACACTATTGGCTCTGTTGTGATGCTAGTAATGTTCATGATATGAAAGTCAACTGTATACACAATTGAAATTGAAATCAACAGAGCTATTGATAAGAGAAAACCTGTTAAAGAAACATACGTGAACATACCTGCTGTGCCATTGGAGTTTTGATTGGATCCTTCAATTTAAAAATAAGTTTGTATCAGTAAATACAGTGATACAAGAGCAAAGCAATCATAGTTAAAAAATGGCGCGCCTAAGCGAGCGCTTAAGCGCGCCTAGGCTCTAGGCGTTGGCAAAACGCATTGCGCATAACTATGCATAATCTGTGCATAACTGCGCATAAGCATGCGCTTTGGTCAGTAAAGTGCAAGGCGGTGGCAAAACGCACAATTAATGCCTAGCGCTTTTTTGAACTATGATAGCAATGGAATCTTAAATTAGAACAGTTGTTCTTCAGGTTTAGGCACTTGTTCTACATGAGCAAAGTACAGTAAGACGCAAGAATAAAATACTTAAAAATAGAAAATGAGCTCATAGACCTTACCACATTCTTGGTTCGGGACCAGTACAGAACAAGGCGTTCCCAGTCATCATCTAGTGAATGTGTCTCAGGAGAACGTAAGGGAATTTGATGAGTTTCTTTGCCGGTGAAGTACGTTTTATTCAGGTAATTCCGATACTGCCACCAAGCATTCTTGAAGATAGCATAGGTATTAGCACAGGTTACCTCATCCCGAGTTTCCAAATTGGTCCTTCTCTATAGAGAAAAATGGGAAAATTTGCTGTATTATAACCATCATGGAGGTAGGATGTATGGGACGAAGCAAAGTAATTGCCATGAATAACATTACTTACACATAACTCCTGGACAAACACCTGCAATTGGCATTTAGAAGATATTTCCAAGATGGGAAGATACACACATACGATTTAACAACATCAAATGCGATAAATGCTAAACTACGACTGGCTGGTTGTGCTTCCTCCACAGGAATAGGCGTACTAACTGGTGGAGTTGGGGTTCGCCGTGATAGTACTGGCCCTTTGGGCACTAGAGTTGCCTTACTAACTGCTGTTGTTTGGGAGCTCTGTGGTGGAGATGGTGCTGTGTCAACAGGAACTGGGTTACTATCGGCTGGGGTTGGGGTTAGATTGGGTGAAGCTGGTTCTCTGTCCATCGCAGTAGGGGTACAATCTGTGAGAGTTTAGGTTATGTGTGGTAGGGCTGGTTCTTGTGCATGTACAACCGGGGTGCTATCTCCACCAAGAGGTAGCACTGTTTTATTTGAAGACCGTGTTTTTATTTCGCTAGATACTGGCATCACCCGCTCCAATTCAAATGGCTGATAAACAGGAAACATAGTTGAATGTACATACATTGTATGAGAGACAGATGCAATAGATAGTGTGGAAAAAAGAGGGCATGAAATAGTTGACATGTATATTGTTTAACTAAAACGGATAGCATGACATAATTTCACATATATGATGTCTTTCTAAACTGGATAGCATAGCATAACATAATTCAAAGATATGATGAATAACTAAACATGATCGCATGACATAATTCACCTACATGTTATCTGAGTAATCAGGATCGCATCATTTAATTCACATATGTGATTTATATGCTAAACAGAGGGCATTCGATATGATGTCTGAACTAAGAACATGGTGTTGAATATTGTGTATATGATGTCTAAACTATGCAATGCAAGACACCATATGCATGATATGAGCAGTATAACCATGCCAAGTTAGAGCATACACCTCAGTGGGGGCATAGGATTGGTCATCTGTCTCTGAATCCATCTCTGAGGAGCTATCGGGACTCAACAAGAGATCTGCTTTGACAGGTAGCACTGTCTGCTCTGAAGGCCTTGTTTTCACTCTAGATTTTTCCATCTCCCACTCAAATGGCTGATTCACAGGAAGGGTAGTTTAATGTACAAACATTGTCGACAAATGGAAATGTAATGAAGAAAAGGATGGGCAAGATATCATTCAAATATATGATGCCTGGTTAAATAGGATGGCATTGCACATTTCACATATATTATGGCTGGCTAAAAGACATGAGACTGCATAATTCCCATATATGGTATAGAAACTAAACAGGTGGCATTATAGAACATGTCTAAACTAAGCAGATGACATATATGATGTCAAAAGTAGGCACTTCAAGGCAACATATGCATGATATGACTAACATCATCATGCCAAGGTAGAGCAAACACCTTGGGCGTAAATAGGAGTGGTCAGCGGCGTCTGAATACGCCTCAGAACAGATATATTCCTCTGGATTACAATCTGGAGAGGGGTGGGGAGGGTTTGCCATTGAACCCACCATGGAGCTATGTCTGCATGACATTGTATTGCCGCGCAAAACTCTTCTTTTTTTCTCTACATGTTCAGCATGACTGTGTACAATATCTGACATGCATACAAAAAATATGGTGAGATTATGTAAGGAGAGCATGTAAAAACTTAGAGTGATGGTAGCAACCAGTGGATCGACATTTTTCCGTTGAACCAAAATAGCCCTAATGGATCGATGTGAATGTATAGTAATAAGTGATGCAACAAGTGTACAACCTCTTTGCCGTAGCCGTGTCGACCTCAGCATCATTGGGTTGGTCGCTGAAGCAGTTGAGGCAGAGGTGGCTGTCGGAGGTGTGGAGGAAGATCTGAGGAATCTGTAGACGGCGTCCAGGGCACTGCTCTGTTGTGATGGATCGTTCTATCGTTGGAGCAGCTCCGGTGAGCCGTAAGACGCCAAGGCTGAAGCAGCACAAGATAGACATCGTCAATTTCAAGTGGGATTCTAATAGCATCTAAAATAGATGATGTAAAATGGATGTAAAATTAACATCACCAAAACCACCTGACTACAACAGATGAGGTAAAAACTGTTGACTCTGAACTTAACTGTCGAAACTGAAATTAGCTGTGGAATCTGAATGCTACTATCGAAACTGAACGCAATGGTAGCAGAGAGGCACTTGACATGTAGTTTAGGGAGGGCGTGCAGTTCATCTTCAACCTGCACCCCCCTGAGCCGCCAGCCACCACCAGCCGAACCGCCGTCCCCAGCGCCGCCTCGCTGCCCCGAAACAACTCGCCACCGCCGCCCTGGCCAGCCCTCTAGGCCCCCCGCCCCCCCCCCTACCATGAACCCTAAGATAGATAGTCGGGTACCT
>NC_041389.1:75764031-75773733 GCF_002162155.2 Triticum dicoccoides | reverse complement strand
TGCGGGTGGTTCTTCCTTAACTCCGGCGAGCCCCCCCACAACCCCTGAAAATCGACTGACCGAAAAGTCGATTCAGTGGACTGAAGTGTGGCTTAATTGGAGTAGAGCAGCAGCACAAGCAAGGGGGAGAGCAGCAGCAGCAGCTAGGCGAGCGAGCGATTGAGCGAGAGCCGGAGCAGCAGCAACGCGAGCGAGCGAGCGAGAGCCGGAGCAGCAGCAACGCGAGCGAGCGAGCGAGAGCCGGAGCAGCAGCAGCAGCGCGAGCGAGTGAGCGAGAGCTGGAGCAGTAGCAGCAGCAGATCCGGCTGGTATGGACGCCGCCACCGAAGGGGCCTCGCACTGGGGGAGAGCCGCCGTGGAGATGTCGCCCGTGGCGCCGGCTTCAAGGTAGCCGCTCCATGGGGGTGCGGGATGGAGCACCGTCGGCGCCCGAAGGTCGAGTTAAGGAGAAGGTGCGATGCAATGAGTGTACAACCTCTTTGGTTGCGCCGAGTAGGCCTCGGCTTCGTCCAAGGAGTCGGTGAGGATGCTGCGGTTCCGGTGCAGCAAGTTAAGGCAGTGCTGTGGGGATGGAGCAGCCGCAATAGACGAGGCGGTCGTCGGAGCAGCTCCTTGGAGGTGGAGGACGGGGCGGCTGAACCGGCGGGACGGCGAGATGGACGATGGATCCTCATCTGGGGAGGTGGACGAGGGACGTCGAGCTGTTGCGGTGGACGACGTCGTCGGGGAAGAGGCTCCGACTAGGCAGCGGTGACGTGGCGGACGGAGGAGGGTCGGGTTTCGTGGCTGGAGCGGAGAGGTTTGCTACCTCTTGAGCACTGCGTTGGATTTCCCCGAAGAGGAGAGGATGATGCAGCAAAGTAGCGTAAGTATTTCCCTCAGTTTTTGAGAACCAAGGTATCAATCCAGTAGGATACCACGCACAAGTCCCTCGTACCTACACAAAACGATAGCTCCTCGCAACCAATGCGATTAGGGGTTGTCAATCCCTTCACGTTCACTTACGAGAGTGAGATATGATAGAGATGATAAATAATATTTTTGGTATTTTTGGTATATAGATGCAAAGTGAAAAGTAAAAGGCAAAGTAAAAACAAAGCAAGTAATAAAGTAATGGAGATTGATATGATGAGAATAGACCCGGGGGCCATAGGTTTCACTAGTGGTTTCTCTCAAGAGCATAGATATTCTACGGTGGGTGAACAAATTACTGTTGAGCAATTGACATAATTGAGCATAGTTATGAGTATATCTAGGTAATGATCATGTATATAGGCATCACGTCCAAGACAAGTAGACCAAAACGATTATGCATCTACTACTATTACCCCCACTAGTCGACCGCTATCCAGCATGCATCTAGAGTATTAAGTTAAAAACAGAGTAACGCCTTAAGCAAGATGACATGATGTAGAGGGATAAATTCATGCAATATGATAAAAAAACATCTTGTTATCCTCAATGGCAACAATACAATATGTGCCTTGCTGCCCCTTCTGTCACTGGGAAAGGACACCGCAAGATTGAACCCAAAGCTAAGCACTTCTCCCATTGCAAGAACTACCAATCTAGTTGGCCAAACCAAACGGATAATTCCAAGAGACTTGCAAAGATAACTCAATCATACATAAAAGAATTCAGAGAAGATTCAAATATTATTCATAGATAAGCTGGATCATAAACCCACAATTCATCAATCTCAACAAACACACCGCAAAAAGAAGATTACATCGAATAGATCTCCACGAGAGAGGGGGAGAACATTGTATTGAGATCCAAAAAGAGAGAAGAAGCCATCTAGCTACTAGCTATAGACCCTAAGGTCTGAAGTAAACTACTCACACTTCATCAGAGGGGCTATGGTGTTGATGTAGAAGCCCTCCGTG
Source organism: Triticum dicoccoides (assembly GCF_002162155.2). NCBI lineage: Eukaryota > Viridiplantae > Streptophyta > Magnoliopsida > Poales > Poaceae > Triticum > Triticum dicoccoides. Next base: position 75,771,847 of record NC_041389.1, on the reverse strand, counting down.
GTGGATGCCCCCTCCGGCGGAGCTCCGGAACGAGCCCCAAGATGGGATCTTGTGGATACAGAAGGTTGCGGTGGTGGAATTAGGTTTTTGGCTCCTCTTCTGATCGTTTGGGGGTACGTAGGTATATATAGGAGGAAGGAGTACGTCGGTGGAGCAATAGGGGGGCCACGAGGTAGGGGGCACGCCCTAGGGGGGCGCGCCCCCCACCCTCGTGACCGCCTCTTTTGTTCCTTGGAGTAGGGTCCAAGTCTCCTGGATCACGTTCGGTGAGAAAATCACGTTCCCAAAAGTTTCATTCCGTTTGGACTCCGTTTGATATTCCGTTTCTTCGAAACACTGAAATAGGCATAAAAACAGCAATTCTGGGCTGGTCCACCGGTTAATTGGTTAGTCCCAAAAAATAATATAAAAGTGTAAAATAAAGCCCAATATAGTCCAAAACAGTAGATAAAGTAGCATGGAGCAATCAAAAATTATAAATACGTTGGAGACGTAAAAAAAGAATTTTTGATGCGGAGTGATACTTTGGCATAATTTCAATGTAAGTCTTCTAAATTGTGGTATGAATATTCAGATCCGAAAGATTCAAGACAAAAGTTCATATTGACATAAAAATAATAATACTTCAAGCATACTAATCAAAGCAATTATGTCTTCTCAAAATAGCATGGCAAAAGAAAGTTCATCCCTACAAAATCATATAGTTAGGCTATGCTTCATTTTCGTCACACAAATATGTTCCCAACTTCTATACCCCCGATGACAAGCCAAGCAATTGTTTCATACTTAAATAATCTCAAACTTTTTCAACCTTCACACAATACATGAGCGTGAGCCATGGATATAGCACTATGGGTGGAATAGAATATGATGATGGGGATTGTGTGGAGAAGACAAAAAAGGAGAAAGTCTCACATTGACGAGGATAATCAACGGGCTATGGAGATGCCCATCAATTGATGTCAACATGAGGAGTAGGGATTGCCATGCAACAGATGCACTAGAGCTATGAATGCTCAACAAAAGAAAACTAGTGGGTGTGCATCGAACTCGCTTGCTCATGAAGAGCTAGGGCATTTGAGGAAGCCCACCGTAGGAATATACAAGCCAAGTTCTATAATAAAAAATTCCCACTAGTATATAAAAAGACAACTTATGAGACTCACTACATGAAGAACAAGGTGCTACTTTGAAGCACAATATATGAGACTCGCTACATGAAGAACAAGGTGCTACTTTGAAGCACAAGTGTGGAAAAAGAGATAGTGGCATTGCCCTTTTTATTTATTTTCTCTTTTTTTGGGCCTTTCTTTTTTTATTTTGGCCTTTCTTCTCTTTTTTTGGGCAATGCTCTAATAATGATGATCATCACACTTCTATTGATTACAACATAAGGATTACAACTCGAAACTTAGAACAAGATATGACTCTATATGAATGCCTCCGGCGGTGTGCCGGGATGGTGCAATGAATCAAGAGTGACATGTATGAAAAATGACATGGTGGCTTTGCCACAAATACGATGTCAACTACATGATCATGCAATGGCAATATGACAAAAGTAATGTATGTCATGAAGATGATGATGGAAGTTGCATGGCAATATAGCTCGGAATGGCTATGGAAATGCCATGATAGGTAGGTATGGTGGCTGTTTTGAGGAAGATATAAGGAGGTTTATGTGTGATAGAGTGTATCGTATCACAGGGTTTGGATGCACCGGCAAAGTTTGCACCAACTCTCAAGGTGAGAAAGGGCAATACACGGTACCGAAGAGGCTAGCAATGGCGGAGAGGTAAAAGTGCGTATAATCCATGGACTCAACATTAGTCAAAAGAACTCATATACTTATTACAAAAATTTAGAAGTCATCAAAAATCAAGTACTACATGCATGCTCCTAGGGGGATAGATTGGTAGGAAAATACCATCGCTCGTCCCCGACCGCCACTCATAAGGATGCACAAGCCAGGTACACTTCATGTTTCAAATTTGTTACACAACTTTAACAATACGTGCATGCTACGGGACTTGCAAACTTCAACACAAGCATTTATCAAATTCACAATTACTCAACTAGCACAACTTTGATATTATCACCTCCATATCTCAAAACAATTATCAATCATCAAACTTATCTTAGTATTCAACGCACTCAAAAGAAAGTTTCACATATCTTGAATACCAAGTATATTAATATTAAGCAAATTACCATGCTATTAATGACTCTCAAAATAATCTAAGTGAAGCATGATAGATCAATAGTTTCTTTAAAACAAATCCACCACCGTGCTCTAAAAGATATAAGTGAAGCACTAGAGCAAAAATTATCACGCTCAAAAGATATAAGTGAAGCACTATGAGCAAAACTATCAAGCTCAAAAGATATAAGTGAAGCACATAGAGTATTCTAGCAAATTCCAATTTATGTATGGCTCTCTCAAAAGGTGTGTACAGCAAGGATGATTGTGGTAAACTAACAAGCAAAGACGCAAATAATACAAGACGCTCCAAGCAAAACTCCAAGTAAATTACCGATGGAAGTAGACGAAAGAGGGGATGCCTTCCGGGGCATCCCCAAACTTTGACTTTTTGGTGTCCTTGGATTATCTTGGGGGTGCCATGGGCATCCCCAAGCTTAGGCTCTTTCCACTCCTTGTTCCATAATCCATCAAAAGAATTCACCTAAAACTTGAAAACTTCACAACACAAAACTCAATAGAAATCTCGTGAGCTCCGTTGAAGAAAGAAAACAAAAGACTACTTTAAGGCACTGTAATGAAATCATTCTTTATTTATAGTGGTGTTAAACCTACTGTATTACAACTTCTCTATGGATTATAAACTATTTTACTAGCCATAGATTCATCAAAATAAGCAAACAACACACGCAAAACAGAATCTGTCAAAAACAGAACAGTCTGAAGCAATCTGTAACTAACGCAAACTTCTAGAACTCTAAAAATCCTACCAAAATAGGAAGTCCTGGAAACTTTGTTTATGGAACATCAGCAAAAAGAATCAACCCAAAAGAACGTGTCTGTGATTTAACAAAATTATATTTGTGCGTGCAAAGTTTCTATTTTTCAGCAGAATCAAATCAACTATCATCGTAGGTTATCCTATAGGTTATACTTGGCAAAAACACTAATTAAAAGATAAAAACACATCCAAACAGAGGCTATATGGATTATTTATTCCTAAACATAAGCAAAAACAAAAAACAAAAATAAAATTGGGTTGCCTCCCAACAAGCGCTATCGTTTAACGCCCCTAGCTAGGCATAAAAGCAAGGATGGATCTAGGTATTGCCATCTTTGGTAGGCAATTCTTTGATGAGGCATCTACCTCTTTTAGAATTTTCTTTCTTTCTTGTAATTGTCAAATTTTTAGGCAAAAGATAGAAAAATTCATTTATAGCAAAAGGTTCCTTAATGATGGTAAAAAGATTGGGACGAACACTTATAGATTTAAGATCCGCAGTTTCCTTACTAGATGACTCACCCTTATTCCTAGGAACATAAATAAGCTTAGAATTTTTAGTAGACGAACTTGGAGTGTTTTGTACGGAAGAAAAAGCAGCTCCCAAGTTGGTAATGATACCCTCAAGTTTATCGATTCTTGTGGAATCTAGATTTATTTTTTCATTAACTATGGGTTCTTTTTCTTTAATATTTTTCAAAGTCATTCCTACCTTAGATACATATTGGGTAATTTGATTGTGGATCTTTTTATCAAGATTTTCAATTGATTCAAGGGTAGCAACTTTATTCTCAATAATTTCAAGTCTTTGCATAACATGCTCCAAAGTTAACATAGTTCCATTAATCAAAAGAGGTGGTGAGCCAAATAAATCTATTAAAGCATTATAAGAATCAAAAGTATGGCTACCCAAGAAATTCCCTCCGGTAATGGTATCAAGGATATATCTATACCAAGGATTAGCACCTACGTAAAAATTACGAAGAAAACTGAAGTAGATTGCTTCCTGGTAGATCTATTTTGAGCATTGCAAATTCTATACCAAGCGTCTTTTAGATTTTCTCCCTCCCTTTGCTTAAACTTTAGAACTTCATTCTCGGGAGATAACGGAGAAGATATGAGACTAGTCATGACGACAAGCAAACAAACTAACACACGATCAAACAAACGGATGAGGAAAAGGCAACTGGAAGGAGAGAAGGAGATTGGGAAAGAGAGGGCGAATAAAACGGCAAGGGTGAAGTGGGGGAGAGGAAAACGAGAGGCAAATGGCAAATAACGTAATGCGAGAGATAGGGATTGTGATGGGTACTTGGTATGGTTGACTTGCTCTTGCGTGAGCCTCCCTGGCAACGGCGCCAGAAATTGTTCTTGCTACCTCTTGAGCACTGCGTTGGATTTCCCCGAAGAGGAGAGGATGATGCAGCAAAGTAGCGTAAGTATTTCCCTCAGTTTTTGAGAACCAAGGTATCAATCCAGTAGGAGACCACGCACAAGTCCCTCGTACCTACACAAAATGATAGCTCCTCGCAACCAACGCGATTAGGGGTTGTCAATCCCTTCACGGTCACTTACGACAGTGAGATATGATAGAGATGATAAATAATATTTTTGGTATTTTTGGTATATAGATGCAAAGTGAAAAGTAAAAGGCAAACTAAAAACAAAGCAAGTAATAAAGTAATGGAGATTGATATGATGAGAATAGACCCGGGGCCATAGGTTTCACTAGTGGCTTCTCTCAAGAGCATAGATATTCTATGGCGGGTGAACAAATTACTGTTGAGCAATTGACAGAATTGAGCATAGTTATGAGTATATCTAGGTAATGATCATGTATATAGGCATCACGTCCAAGACAAGTAGATCGAAATGATTTTGCATCTACTACTATTACTCCACTCATCGACCCCTATCCAGCATGCATCTAGAGTATTAAGTTAAAAACAGAGTAACGCCTTAAGCAAGATGACATGATGTAGAGGGACAAATTCATGCAATATGATAAAAAAACATCTTGTTATCCTCGATGGCAACAATACAATACGTGCCTTGCTGCCCCTTCTGTCACTGGGAAAGGACACCGCAAGATTGAACCCAAAGCTAAGCACTTTTCCCATTGCAAGAACTACCAATCTAGTTGGCCAAACCAAACGGATAATTCGAAGAGACTTGCAAAGATAAATCAATCATACATAAAAGAATTCAGAGAAGATTCAAATATTATTCATAGATAAGCTGGATCATAAACCCACAATTCATCGGTCTCAACAAACACACCGCAAAAAGAAGATTACATCGAATAGATCTCCACGAGAGAGGGGGAGAACATTGTATTGAGATCCAAAAAGAGAGAAGAAGCCATCTAGCTACTAGCTATAGACCCGAAGGTCTGAAGTAAACTACTCACACTTCATCGGAGGGGCTATGGTGTTGATGTAGAAGCCCTCCGTGGTGGATGCCCCCTCCGGCGGAGCTCCAGAACAGGCCCCAAGATGGGATCTCGTGGATACAGAAGGTTGCGGCGGTGGAATTAGGTTTTTGGCTCCTCTTCTGATCGTTTGGGGGTACGTAGGTATATATAGGAGGAAGGAGTACATCGGTGGAGCAACAAGGGGGCCACGAGGCAGGGGGCGCGCCCTAGGGGGGGCGCCCCCCACCCTCGTGACCGCCTCTTTTGTTCCTTGGAGCAGGGTCCAAGTCTCATGGATCACGTTCGGTGAGAAAATCACGTTCCCGAAGGTTTCATTCCGTTTGGACTCCGTTTGATATTCCGTTTCTTCGAAACACTAAAATAGGCAAAAAAACAGCAATTCTGGGCTGGGCCGGAGTTAATAGGTTACTCCCAAGATAATATAAAAGTGGAAAATAAAGCCCAATATAGTCCAAAACAGTAGATAAAGTAGCATGGAGCAATCAAACATTATAGATACGTTGGTGACGTATCAAGGTTATGGCGGCTTGGGATTTCGAATGGGGAAAAGGGGGCGATGGGAGGGGGTGAAGCATGACTTAGGGACGCGCTTGTCCAAAATGTAGGGTGTGTTACAAAAGTACCCCCCACCGATTTGAACTAGCGGCCCTTTAGGCTCAGGGTTAGAAGGGGAATTTCGCGTGTCGGGATTTGGCAGCTAGAGGGAGTTTTCGCGCGCGTTGTAATTTCGGGATAGCAAGGCGCGGGTTGTGAAGGCGCTAGTTTTGGGAGCACGATATCTGAATTTTCGGGATATAACAAGACGCGGGTTGAATTTTAGGGACAAGCCTAATGTGTAGTAATATTGTACTTGTACGTACCAAATCAATTCACACTTCCCTCAACCAAAAAGAAAACAAAAAAAATAAAACTATTCACACCACACAAAGAGAGAGTCTTGCCCCGTTTTACTATACAAATGCTATTCAAAGCTACTCCCTCCTTCCATCTATATAGGGCCTAATGCGTTTTTCGATGCTAACTTTGACCAAATATTAGAGCAATGATATATGACATGCAACTTACACAAAGCACACCGTTAACTTCGTCTGTGGAAGGTTCTTTCAATGATATAATTTTCACATTGTGCATGTCATGTACTATTAATCTTGTCAATAGTCAAAGGCGGTCTTAAAAATCTCATTACGCCCTATATAGATGGAAGGAGGGAGTATGAATCCATGTTATGTCCGATTAATTTTTTTTGCTTGCTGTATAATGCATGTAACCTACTCATACCAACATTTTAGTGCATTCCAAATGTCTATACTACCGCTGCAATTCAAACTAAATTTGAATTCGTTTCTCTATTTCAATAAGAATCTACAATCATGATTGTTGCCAACTTCAACCATCATAGTTTCCTTGCTATCCGCCAGATATAAATCGGACGGCCTATAATGCAGGATGGCAGGCACACCATCATCAACAACTCCATTTTTTATAAGAGTAGAGATAAAATATATTAAATGTAGTATAACATGTTCATAAACACACCATGTGTATCACCATTATATATATTCACACATGCGTCGGTTTAAAACACTATGATAAATTCTTCAAATATCCGAATTCGCTTTTTATAATGAAGTATATATGATCTCTATTCGTCTTTTACACCCACACAACCCTCTTATCTTTTTAGCTAGCGCTAACTTTCTCTTGTGCATGCACACGCCCGCATCCCTCTCACCCTCCCTCAGCATTCTCTAGCTCCATCGTGCAAATTCGTCTTTTCACTTTAGGTCGTTCACCCACGGTGTGTGTAGGCCCCCAGCACTTGTTTACGGCACACATCGACCGATATGCCTCTCTAGCCAGGTGTGCCTAGCACAAACACAAGCTTCCCCTCTTCTCTTGTCACCGTCCATGCCTCACTCCCATCACTCTTTTCATCATTCTCGTACTCGCACACTCCTCCCCGCTCGATATAGTATGCCTCTCGTACCACCTCCTACATGCATCCCTCTATCTCTATCCTTCTCCTCGTGCCTCGTTTGCTTCTAACACACACATGCATGTATACCAATTGATCTCCCAACATATACCTGGATCGACTTTAACTAGCCCCCATCAATCGACGTACGTCACAAGTTATGTGTCTCCTTTCTCTAACAAAGGGCGATTGATCTTCCTATGTAGTTATGTCTGCTTACCATAGCCAGATCGTCCCCCCCCCCCTCATCATTCGTGCATGCCTCCTTACCCGTCTCTCACACGCACGTGCACAGACAACAAGCAGCCATCTCCTCTCTTATTGAGATTATGGGCGTGCCCTCCGTTTGTCTAGCAAGCCTATCCCACCATTTGTTAGAAGCAACTCCACTACCACCCCCTCCAACACTCTAGCTCTGTCTCTCTC
>NC_041389.1:75728198-75763817 GCF_002162155.2 Triticum dicoccoides | reverse complement strand
TTGATATTGTGGGCGTGCCCTCCGTTTGTCTAGCAAGCCTATCCCACCATTTGTTAGAAGCAACTCCACTACCACCCCCTCCAACACTCTAGCTCTGTCTCTCTCCCAACCTTATTCCTCTCCTGCACATATGCATGGATGCCGATCGATCTCCCTTAATACATGAGGCAGATCGATCTCCTTAATACATGAGGTAGGCCTCTCTCCTCCTCCACACATACACCAGCCATTCTACCTCTATAGTTAATTGAGTCTCCCTCTTCCCCCACCACACACCGATAGTCGAGCGCTGCAGGTAGGTATCCATGCCACTGAGACAAATTGCACATGTCCCCTCTCACGTTCCAGTAGGCCAACCACTCTATATCTTTGACGTGGGCACACACAAATTCGATGGCACTCTTTATCGATCGCGCGCGCGCACACACACACACATCATCCCTCTTTTCGATTCTATGGACACCTCAAGCCGGTGATACCTCCACTCTCTTCTCGTGGATCGCCCCCTCTATATATGTGTTATATCCAGGACTCTATTTCACACACATTGCATATGTTACATTTTTTGATTGACCCCCAAAAAAAACTCTCAAGAACCCACACACTATATCTCTCTAGGTTTGTATCTCTCTCACACAACCCCACGTTGGTGGTGTACGTATACAAGAAGAGAATAGGTGCACCGTGCACGTGCTCACGCTTCGTGCCCAGCCACACCCGTGCGGGTACATGGTGGAGCTCATTTCTTGACGAAATGGCAGCCCACATGCTAATTTGAACGCTTGTAGCGGTTGTTTACCTAGGGAGGTCGTGTACCACGCCTGCACGAAACAAAGTTTGACTTGACGCGTTGCCGCGTTATTTTTAAATAAAGTTATAGCGCTCAATGGCACGTACACAGAATATAAAACGATTTTTATGGAGAAAAAGGTAATCCGCTCACTATATACAATGGAGCCTTGCGTGCCTGGTTTGTCGCTCTTCAGAGTATCTCACACAAGGCTGCAGTGGCCTCTCTCTCTCTCACCGTTGGTCACTGATCCGGTCGCATCCCGTCCGCCGGGGGAAAGGGAGTGCGGTGGCCTCTCTCTCTCTCTCACCGTTGGTCACTGATCCGGCCGCATCCCGTCTGTCGGGGGAAAGGGAGGAAGTGCGTCGTTTCTCCATTCGACGGCGCCGAGGCAGTCCCGATCTGCAGTACACGCCGTTCTCTCTGACTAAGCTCCGGCGCGGCAGGGCCTACGCCACCTGCTCGCAGATTCCGCCCGCTGCCGCTCACCTAGTTACATCCCGACGACCTCCAGGTATCCCATCCGGCCTTGCTCCACTGCCCGTCTTCCCACATTGGTGCATGTGGATATTCCATAGTTCTTTGCCAAAACGTAGCTCGTCCAGCGTGCTTTCCATGTTGCATTCTCGTCCTCACACCATTTTAGACAAACACAATTGTGTTGTTATCTTCCCTTAGGGCAAGGAATATGCTTCTTTTTTGTCGTCGCATGTGTCATCAACTGTTATTGGCCAGTAATTGTTTCCTTTCTACCTCTTTTTTGCAAACATGGCTATCCATTTCACCTCGTTGCTATTGCAACCTTTTGGTGAATTGCACAAATCACTTTTTTCTTAAGAGTGTTTTGTGCAGTTGTACTAAAATGTCACATGGGCAACGTCTCTACATTTTAGTGCAACTGCACAAAGGGAGATTGGTTTTGCTCTATCCTCCTCATCCAACTCCGAGCCTAATCTTCTCCAACTAGTTAGTCTTAAGAGAGACTGCAAAGGTGACCGGCTTCTATTTATGTGTTTATTGTTTCATCAGCAGTCCTCTATTATCGTAATCACACTTAATATCTTTGGAACAGGGACGCTCAGCTCTATTTTAGTGGAACTGCACAAAATGATCGGAATGTTGCATGCTGCAGACAGCTACTTTTTTCCCAACATGCCTTGTTGATTTAGACAGAGCTGGGGGGACGTTGCTGCTAATGAAAGCATGGATCAATTTTAATTAAAAACCTTCTCACAACTCTGTCTTCAGTTGTGATGTAATTATTAGCTCTGATCTGCTAATAATTGATATGCATTTGCAAGGAAGTTAGTTTTTTATTGTTTCCGAAAGAGCATCGATGGCAAGACACGCGAAACAGAAGCTGAAAGCTCACACCATTGTACAATTTCATGTCTCGCTGGAAAATTATTTGTATAGTACGTCAATTATGTAAACAAATGATGGAAGCTTGATAGCATTGCCAGAAGCCTCTTCATCATCCGGGTCCATGTGCCATGCACAAAATTATACTCCTTCGTTCCTAAATATTTGTCTTTTTACAAATTTCAAACGGGCATATTTTAGAGTGTAGATTCACTCATTTTGCTTCGTATGTGTACTCCCTCCGATCCTAAATATTCTATTCGTCTTTCTAGAGATTTCAACAAGTGACTACATACGGAGCAAAATGAGAGAATCTACACTCTAAAATATGTATATACATCCGTATGTGCCAGTCCATTTGAAATCTCTAAAAAGATAAATATTTGAGTAGTCACTCATTGAAATCTCTAGAAAGACAAATATACTCCAGAGTATATTTAAGAACCGAGGGGGTAGTGCACAACCGCATGGGAGACTCAGCCCGGTCGTTGCGCCGCATTAATAGTGAGTAATGAGCAGTCAAATCGTAAGCCCCGCCTTTCCCACTGTAAGTTGCTCTGAAGAAGCAACCATCAATATGCTCTTCTTTGAATCCGCTCATACTACTCCATCCGTCACTTTTTATACAGCGTGCTTCAGAAAAAGAAAAAAGATCTGTGGGACCAAGGCGACTAGCGATCGGCCTGAAAAATAGCATTGGTAGTTATAGCACGGCGTCTATTACTAGAGGGAATAATGCGTACACACATGCATGCAGTGCTTCCACCCCGGGTACACACATGCATGCACTTACTCCACTCCGTAGTTACATGGAGAGAAAATTGTTGACTTGATTGCGGTTACCACGCCCTAATTAATTGAGCATTAAACCAAACGCGTCTAAAGTCTCTCTAGTGGTGGAAATGCATTGAGAGAAATGCATCATAATGAAGCGCGCCCTGTAAACTGTGACGGAGGGAGGAGTAGTATGAAGGTTCAAAACCAAGTACGCGTATGGCCAGTCGGTCAATGCACCTCCTCTTGGCATATCACTGACATGTGGGACAGGAGTGTGAGCAAACCGATCTCAATTGATGGCAAAGAGCCAACCCGTCGTTCCTTGAGAGAGACGAGGAGCGAGAACACACAGACGGGTTCGCATGGAGGCCAAGATATATTCGAGCATGGTTGGTTGATCGATATCATTCATTACATGTTGGGCTGCCGTTTTTTGCCCTTTTCCGGAATAAACGTGTACTTTATCAGAGATAAAAAGAAATAAGAGTACAAACGCTCCACCATGCGGTTCTAGTAGTAGTACTACTCGTACTACTGTGCTTGGCTCTTCGCCTCTTCGTGAAGTCGAACAATGATGGTACTCCGCATGTAGGGTACTACAATGTATGCCTCTGACAATCTGACACTGAATGGACTGATGCATGTCCACCGAGGGTAGGTTGCATTAGTCAAAAGGCGTAAGCGAGCTTCACCTTGTCCTGCAAGCTTCTCCTCATTCTGCGAGTTGACGGGACACACCAAAAAGTAGTGCTAGTCCATACTCCCTCCTTTCCGGTTAATATGGCTTAATCTTTTTTGCGGGTAAATGAGAGAGCTTTATTCATATATAAGCATTCTTAGGACGATCAGCCAAGACATTGGTCACTAGGAAGCGAGGTACCCCGCAAGAAAAGAAGTAGGAAGCAAGGTGTTTCATCAAGCCAGCTCTCGGCCACATTCAAAGTGCAGCAAGCACGGTTCGCACGAAGATGTGCCGCAAGGTTTGCTGACCTGTTTACATGCTGAATAACAAAAAAAGAGGAAATATTACCGAGCGCTACTATTTGTCACAGGATATGAGCTAGAATTAAGCGAGAATTTTGGCGAGTGTTCCATGCAATCAACTTTCATTATCACATGCGAGAACCCTCGAAGAGAACCAAATGTGTTGAAGATTGCTTTATCACATTTTAAAATTATAATAAGAGTGCAGACGCTCCTCCATCCGGTCCTAGTACTAGTATAGTATGTACCTTTATAGACTATATTAGTAAACTTTGCGCTTGGCTCTTCGCCTATTCGGGAAGTCAAACAATAGTAGCACTAGTAGTATAGTGTATGCTTCTGGCAATCTGACACAGAATTAACTGTTGCACGTCCATCGCCTGAGCGAGGGAGAGCTTGCATTAGTCAAAAGTTTCTCCTTGTCCTGCGAGCCACCGCGCGCAAGTAATGCTAGTCCATACTGCCTCCTCTCCGGTTAATATGGATTAATTTCAAACGAGATAAATACACTATCTGTCACTGTATATTTGTAAAAATACGGTCAGTGGACTTCATATACGCTCATTGCGCTCAATATATATATTTTCCGGTGTTTATACAGTCACTAGCTCACCCTGACTGAGTATGTGTGTGCATGCACGTGTAGGTTGAGCATTTAGTGTGACCGTGTGTGTTCTGTTGTGTGCTTGGACATGCATGCATTAGGGCGTCGCGTGCGTTTTTGCGTCCATGTGTACGTGTGACTGTTGCATACACGTAGGGGGAGTACGTGTAGGGGCCACTAAGGAGCAGTCAAATCACACAGTAAGTTAGTCAGAAGAAGCAACCATCATTTCACTCTTAAATGACATGTACGCAATATAAAATGGTTGATATGGAGAGAAAAAGAAAACCACTATATATACACTAGCAGGAGCCTAAGCTACAAGCCTGCTTGCTAAGGTTGCTCTCTTCACAAGCATAGAACGACGGGCCTCATCCCGCAGCTGGGGAAGGGAAAAATGTTCTGCGTAGACGCGGTCGGCATCGGCGAGGGAGAAAACCCACAGTCGGTGCGTCCCAATCGGGGGTCACCGCGGTATGGGCCGATGCCGCGTCCCAACTGCCCTTCTAGCTACAGCCCGACGTCCCAGGTAGTCCATCTTCCTTTTGGAGCCGGCTTGCTCCACTACTGTTTGGTTCCCAGCCACAGTTTGCCAAGCCAAAATTTGGCAGCCACAGTTTGCCAAGCATGTGTTTTGTTTTTGCCACACTTTGGCTTGCCACACTTTATTGCCCCTATGGCCCACTTGTCAAAGAGACAATTTTTTTGCCAAAGTTTGGCATCCAATTTCTTAGCCACACTTGTGTGGCTTGCCATACTTGTGTGGCTAGCCACACTTTGGCTTGGCCACACTAGTCTCCATGTTGATCTTTCTCTACTTCTACCGGCTTCTACTTGTGATGAGTTTATGTCTCATGAACTAGTGCCAGTACTATTATTCTAATCACACTTCTTCAATATCTTTGCCATCAGGGATGCTCAGGTCGATTTTAGTGGAACTGCACAACAGCATCGTATGATCCGAGGGTGCCATCCGTCTTTCCTTCAACAGGTTCTACCTGGCCAGGGAATTAAATCATGTTTAGGGTTTAGGGTTTAAGTTGTAGTGACCCCATCAGCAGTTTTTCTTTCGTACACGCTCTCACAACTTTTTTCTTTAGTTGTGAAGTAAATATTGGCTATGATATGTGAATCATTGGGATGCATCAACATGCGTGTTAGTTTTCCTTTGTATTTGATGGAATGTTGTAACGGGGCAACCTTGGAATAGGAATGAAAATGGAGTGGAAAGTTTTCGTTTTTCCGGAGAAAAAATGGAAACGGAGAGAAACCAACATTTCGTTTCGTTGGATCGCGCCATCGAGCAAAACCAACATTTAAATCACGTCTGTCGTGTTCGTGTCTCACCCTCCTCCACGGCTCGACCCCACACGGTCGCTCAGCATGCCACTCACCGCAAACTGAGTATACGATAACTTTCCCGCCTGCTTGTCGATGGATCGCGCCATGGAGTACTACTAGCACTACTGGAAGAGATTGACGAGTTGGGGGAGGACAGCTAGCTGTAGCACGGACTCCCAAGAACTTTTTACATGCATGTTGTAGCCGGCTATTGCGACCTTCGAACGCGGAGCAGCCGCGTGCACCCGGAAGCGGCGCAGGCGACACTCTCTCAGCCGGTGCCGCTTCAATGCCGGCGCCAGTGAGAGGTCACGTCCGCTCTGGCCGGGCATGAATGCGGCACTGACCGTTTCGGGCGGGAAGCACGCGCGAGTGATGAAGAGGGTTCGGGTTGGTCAGGACCGGACGTGGCAGTGGTCCGGACGTGCGCAAACAAGAGATGATGTACGTTAATATTGTTGCGTATATAATTAACAACGTAAATAATGTGCCAGTTGGACAAATATGATTGGAGATGGAGATGGAAATGGAATTTTACGTAAACACGGATATGCATGTCTATGTCTATGTGTGTGCGCGCGACGACTCTCGCGACCTGGAAGCGGGGGCGTTTTTTTGATCGAGTTTTCTTTCTTGGTACGTTAGAAAATCAGTTTGTATAATTCACATCTAGATGTTATTTAAGGATATCACATCTAAGCTCCCACAAGTATATAATGTAGCAACAAGAAACAAAAAAACTAGGACAAAAAAATAGACCACAAACAGAGTGGACATCAACTTAGATGTGACATAACTATGTCACATCTAGATGTGTCCTAGACAGACCCTTAAAAAATTTCAGCCAGTTTTTGTTTCTTTTTTTCGGGAGCGCGCGTATTCTATTTAAAAGCACTGCTATGGAGAGATTTTTTACTCCATTATAGCCTCTTGTTTGATAGATTTCTCGCATCTCGCTCTCTCACCCTCTCCATATCAAAACAAGATGACAGTGTCCAGTCTATCTCTCTCCTCACCGGTGGTCACAGATCCGGCCGAATCCCGTCTGCTGTGGGAGGTGAGGAGGTGCGGTGTTGACGTTGTTGTCGTCGGTAATGGAGGGAGCCGATGCGCACCGTCCTCTCGGAGCCGGCGCTGGCACGGACGAAGATCCTCCGCGCCCTTGCTCGTTGCCGTCGTGTGGGCAGATCCTGCCCGCCCGCCTAAAAGACATCTCGCCCACCTGAGGTATAACTTCTTGTACTGGTCCAGCTCCCCAGGTCGCTGCGTGCGGGTTTTCTTCTATGTGACTACTCCCCAGCTCCCCATGCATAGTAGCTAGGGTTCGTCGGCTGGTCCAACATCACCTACTAGTACTATTAGAGGAAATGCCACTCGAAAAGTTGTCCTGATTTATGCCTCGGTGGAGGTATACATGTTGTTTCGACAAAAAGTACATTGTGGTTGTGCGGTCATTGTCCATATGGTGGTAGTACTATCACTGGTTAAATGAAGAAATGCTTTTTTTCTCGGGTATCCTGGTTTAGTTCCCATCAAGATATAATTATGATGCTTCTGTTTGTTGGTGTACTTTTCATTGACCCTTTTTTATATTTTTGGAAACAGCGATGCGTGTCTCCATACCCGGGCATGTCTTCCTCAATTTTAGTGGAACTGCACAAAATTGGATGGCCATTGTTGTTCCGCCTCACTGTCCTCTGCCACGTGGTTCTTCCTTCCTCGAGCTTGATTACTGAGAAGAAACAGACCACAGTGAGTGAGGGAGTCCTGGACTAGGGGGTGTCCGGATAGCTGGACTATCATCGTCGGCCGGACTCCAAGACCATGAAGATACAAGATTGAAGACTTCGTCCCGTGTCCGGATGGGACTTTCCTTGGCGTGGAAGGCAAGCTTGGCAATACGGATATGTAGATCTCCTACCATTGTAACCGAATCTGTCTAACCCTAGCCCTCTCCAGTGTCTATATAAACCGGAGGGTTTTAGTCCGTAGGACGAACAACCATTACAACAATCATACCATAGGCTAGCTTCTAGGGTTTAGCCTCCTTGATCTCGTGGTAGATCCACTCTTGTACTACCCATATCATCAATATCAATCAAGTAGGAGTAGGGTTTTACCTCCATCGAGAGGGCCCGAACCTGGGTAAAAACATCGTGTCCCTTGTCTCCTGTTACCATCCGCCTAGACGCACAGTTCGGGACCCCCTACCCGAGATCCGCCGGTTTTGACACCGACATTGGTGCTTTCATTGAGAGTTCCTCTGTGCCGTCACGATCAGGAAGGATGCCTCTTCCCGTCTTTAGAGACGGCATCATCGCCAAAGGATCCTTGGCCGCCGGCCAAACTATCCGGCTAGGTGGTTTTCTCATGACCGCCTGTTCGGCCACCGCTTCGACGATGACCTCTCGGGTCATCAAAAGCAATTTTCATGTCAACTCGGAATTCGCCGAGCAGCTGGATCCAATAGAGCTCTCGTCCGTAAACGAGATCTTGGATCGCATCGCCGCCCTGGGAGTCGCCACAGACTACAATCAGATTGGGCTTAAAACCGATCTGAGAGAGATTAACTCTCCCCAGGTTACCCACCAAGTTGCGGTGGTAGAGGAACAAAGCGGCGGCTCTTATCCTGTATTAAAAACCAGTTATGTCCGGACTCCCGAACCCTCCATGCCGAATTTCCGCGGAGGGACGGACGTCGATCAAGCACTGAACCTAAAGTCAGGCATCGGACCAGACTCGTTGGATAACGTCCAGCAATCCAAGCTTCCAAATTCAGAAACTTTTTTGCCTTTGAGCCTTGAGATGGGTAGGGTTCCGGACTCAATTCCACCCACCCACCCAAACATATGCGATCTATCTCAAATCCGGCAAGAGCCCACTGAAACAGTACATCATTACTGGGCCAGATTCCTCCTGGTTATGGACAGGATAAAAGACTGTCGTGAGGAAAACGCAATTTCAATTTTCTGCAATAATTGCATGGACAAGGGAATCCTGAACGCCGTAAGCGTCGTGAAATTACACGCTTCGCCGACCTGGCGTCCATAGTACGAAAGTACTGTGCGATGGAGAGTTTCCGGAAAACCGAAACTAAGTTTGGGACAATCCGGCTCCGAATACAACCCTAGTCCGAAACAAAAGGGTGCATCATGCTCAGGCACCAGGTACAAAAACCAAAAAGCAAAAACCCCATAAAGGGCACAGAACCATACTGGAGGGATGGCTCAGCGGACCCTGTAAAATTCACAGTACAGAGGGCGCCACTCCAACACATAGCCTTCGAGCATGTTGGATACTGCGGCAGGTGGCCAAAAGTGGCGAAGAGCTTCTAGCCCCGGAGAACCACTCCAACAGTACTAGTACGGTGTTAATAGTCTTCGAGACTTTCGCATCAAATAATACACGGAAACGAACAATCCGCAGCCTCGCCGAAGTCTACCAAGTAGCAACAACAACTCCATGGAGCGACACGGCCATCACCTTCAACGCCAGCGACGAACCTAAATTCTGAACAGCCCGAGCACCAGCCGCATTGGTCCTCAGTCCAATAGTGGACGGCTTTCATCTTACCAAGGTACTCATGGATGGCGGCAACGGATTAAACCTCATCTACGAGGAAACCCTTCAAAAAATGGAAATAGACTGGAGCCGCATTGAGCGAAGCAGCACAACCTTTAGAGGAATAATCCCTAGCCGGGAAGCACGCTGCACAGGAAAAATCACACTTGATGTGGTGTTCGGCTCGCCGGACAATTACAGGTCCGAGGAGGTCACGTTCCAAGTGGCCCCGTTCAGCAGCGGATATCACGCTATATTAGGACGAGAGGCATTTACAATTTTTCAAACCATACCCCATTACAGGTACATGAAGCTTAAGATGCCCGGGCCCAGTGGAATAATCACTCTTGTCAGTGCTCCGGACACAGCACTCCGCGCCGAAAACAAGACAGCCGCACTAGCCCTAGAGGCACTATCCGAAGCCTTAGCGGCAGAGGAGCTCACGGCGCTGCGCTCCACGGTGAACAGGGATGATGTGATACTCGATAAGAGGTCCAAGTCCACCTCTTTTAAACCAGCGGACGAAATAGTCAACTTCCAAGTCCATCCGACGGACCCAACAAAGACGGCCTCCATTGGGGCACAGTTAAACCCTGATGTAGACGCCGCACTACGAGAATTCCTTCGGGAGAATTGGGACATCTTCGCCTGGCACCCTTCAGATATGCCAGGAATCCCACGCAGATTGGCAGAACACAGCTTAAACATCCTAAAAGGATTCAAGCCAGTCAAACAGGCTCTTTGGTGATTTTTCGAACCCAAAAGACAGGCAATGGGAGAGGAGCTAGCCAAACTATTGGAAGCCGGATTCATCAGAGACATCAAACATCCGGACTGGCTAGCAAACCTGGTAATGGTACCAAAGAAGGACAAATCTTGGCGCCTATGTGTCGATTTTAAAGACCTCAATAAGGCTTGTCCAAAGGATCCTTTCCCCCTTCCCCGCATCGATCAAATAATCGATGCTACTATAGGGCACAATTCATTGTGCTTCCTCGACGCATACTCCGGCTACCATCAAATCAAGATGGCGGAGGCGGACCAAGCCGCAACGGCATCCATATGGACCATTCTGCTTCAACACGATGCCCTTCGGACTCAAAAACACTGGCGCAACATATCAGCGCATGATTCAGACATGTCTGGCTACCCAGATCGGCAAAGCAGTAGAGGCATACGTAGACGATGTGGTCGTCAAGACCAAACACGTCGGAACTCTAGTAGACGATTTGAGGCTCACATTCGATAACCTCCGAGCATATGACATAAAGCTGAACCCGGAAAAATGCGTTTTCGGCGTACCAGCCGGAAAGCTCCTGGGCTTCATTGTATCCGGTAGAGGAATTGAAGCAAACCCAGCCAAGATCCGAGCTCTGTCATAGCTGGATATTCCAAAAGACATCAAACAAATACAAAAATTGACCGGATGCGTGGCAGCTCTAAGCCGCTTCATCTCCCATTTAGGAGAAAAGGCTTTGCCCCTCTATCGCCTCCTCAGGCGCACCGAACACTTCGAGTGGACGGATGCCGCCATGGCCGGACTCGAAGAAATAAAGGCCATACTGGCAACAAATCCGGTCCTGGCCGCGCCTAACCTGGGCGAACCAATGTTATTATATATCGCGGCAACACATCAAGTTGTCAGCGCGGTCCTCGTCGTCGAACGAGAAACAGAAGGACACAAATTCCCTCTTCAAAAGCCAGTGTACTACGTATCCACTGTCTTAACCCCATGCAAGTCCCGGTACCCGCATTATCAAAAGATAGCGTACACGGTGTTTATGGCATCCCGGAAGCTACGACACTACTTTCAAGAGTGTTCGATAACAGTGGCCTCCGTAGTACCCCTCAACGACATTATAAACAACCGCGACGCGACGGGCAGGATTGCAAAATGGGCCATTGAGCTCTTACCATTCGACATAACTTATAAACCTTGGCGAGCTATAAAGTCGCAAGTTTTGGCTGACTTCGTCGCTGAATGGACTGAAGTCGAACTCCCTAAAGAGTACGGCGCATACTCCAATTGGATTATGCATTTCGACGGCTCCAAAATGTTGGCCGGCTTGGGGGCTGGCGTCGTATTGACGTCCCCAACCGGAGACACAGTCCAATACGTACTTCAGATAATGTACACGGACTCTAACAATGCAGCCGAATATGAGGCCCTCCTACATGGTCTCCGGATGGCAATCTCCATGGGTATTCAACGCCTAGAGGTGCGCGGGGATTCAAACCTTGCAATATCCCAAGTAAATGGAGACTTTGACGCCAAGGATCCGAAAATGGCAGCCTATCGTAACGTTGTCCTAAAAATGTCAGCTCGGTTCGAAGGACTCGAATTCCACCACGTAGCCCGGGATAATAACCAAGCAGCCGACGTTTTGGCACGCATCGGTGCAAAACGCGACGCCATCCCTCCAAACATCTTCCTGGAGCGGCTCTTTAAGCCATCCGTACTGTGGGAAGAGGAGTCCGGAGATAATAACCCGGAAGCAACTGTACCACCCAACACAGAACAATCTGACATAATCGGCGGTTCAGCCGATGAAATAACACCTTCAGCCCATGAAATAATGGCGGTAATTGCCCGTGGACAGAACCATTCCTAGCCTACTTAATTAGGCAGGAACTTCCCGAAGACCAAAATGAGGCCCGCTGCATAGTTCGGCGATCTAAAGCCTACAAGGTCCATGAGGGAGAACTTTATAAGAAAAGCACAACCGAAGTCCTTCAAAGGTGCATCTCCGAAGAGGAAGGGCGAAACCTTCTGGCTGAAATTCACGCCGGACTAGGCGGACACCACGCTGCAGCCCGGGCCCTCGTAGGCAAGGCCTTCCGTACAGGATTTTATTGGCCGACGGCTCGGGCAGATGCTTAGGACTTAGTCCAACGATGCGTCGGTTGTCAGCTCTTTGCTAATCAGAGCCACATGCCACCCACCGCCCTCAAAACTATACCCATCACCTAGCCGTTCGCGGTCTGGGGGCTTGACATGGTTGGACCCCTTAAAGGGGGAACCCACAAGCAAAAGTACCTATTGGTCATGGTGGACAAATTCACCAAATGGATAGAGGCCAAGCCAGTTAAAACGGCCGAATCCGGACCAGTGATAGACTTCATATCCGGGGTAGTACACCGTTATGGCGTCCCCCACAGCATCATCACCGATAACGGCACGAACTTGATGGCTGACGAGGTTAAACTCTGGTGCAAAAATATGGGCATTAAGCTCGACTACGCTTCAGTCTATCATCCTCAAACCAACGGTCAAGTTGAGCGAGCAAATGGTCTAATAATGAGCGGCATCAAGCCCTGACTAGTGCGGTCCCTTACGGAATCTAACACACACTGGGTAGAGGAGCTTGACTCCGTACTCTGGGGGCTGCGGACCACGCCAAACCGTACTACCGGATTCACACCATTCTTTATGGTATACGGCGCAGAGGCAGTTTTGCCCTGCGACATAATTCATGACTCACCTCGAGTGCGCATGTACGAAGAAAGAAAGCCGAGTTGGATCGGCAGGACAGCTTGGACGCATTAGAGGAGGAGCGCGACGTGGCAAAGGCTCGTTCCGCATTCTATCAGCAGCAGGCTCGAAGATATCAAAGCAGAGAAGTACGGGCTAAAACTTACAATGTTGGCAAACTAGTTCTACGCCTGCCGGACAAGAAAAAGGACAAACTCAAGCCCAAATGGGAAGGTCCCTTCATCATCGACCAAGTCCTGAACGGCGGAGCATACCGTCTGTGAAACGCATCGGACAACCGACTCGAGCCGAACCCATGGAACGCAGCCCACCTCTGAAGATTCTATGCCTAGTGCCGGACTCAGAGTTCGTCTCCTTCCCCCGTCCACATTTTATACTTCAGTTGCCTTTTGTCTCTCTTTTATCCCACTTTTTTCATAAAGCCCCCGAGGGCCGATTTGCGCATTGTTCGCACACACTTGATGTGCTACCCGCACTCATTATACCTGGGGGCTTCTTTAACAGAAGCTTACTTATATGGGCTTCATGCCCAACACATGTGTCAAACTTCTGCATGTACCTTTTATTCACCATTATATGCATCGATATAACTTAAGTTTTGGCCAAGCTGGGTTGCCTGGGTCCTGTGCTTACCCCTACGTTCCCGATTGTACGGCTAGGAGGTAAAGGGAGCACCTCTGCGATTGTTACTGCCGGATCAGCCGGATGTGTACCTCAGACTGGGTGAAGCCGAAAGCTAGCGTTCTTAAGGGAATATTCGGTCGGTGACTTGAAAGATGATTTTTTACCTATTTATTTATCTGCCCCCAGATGTTTTCCTGCTCTTTTCGCAGTCCGGACATGCACTTTAGGGCATGCCTCCCAGGGAAAGGAACCCTTAATGGAACTATTCTCCCTGGAAGATGTTTCTTACTAACCATGTAATATAACATAACTAGTTGGGCACTTGTCTGATAAAGCACTAATGACCCCTACGCCTGGTCTCCATGCATGCCCCGGTTTTTTCATAACCAAGAAGGTATTCGGACACACTCCGGACTCTAGGGTCCCGAGGTTGAAGCGAAAAGGTCGACAAAGACAAACGATCTACAATCCGGCTAGAAGGCATTTTACATGTCATTTTAAATACATCGTCAAGTTGACTGACTGTACTCCTCCTCAATCCCGTCTAACAGGCTGTCTAATTTACAGTCCCGTTGGGAATACTTAGCGGCCAACTCTACTTGGCCGTACACTAAGCTCACAGGGATCTCCTTCCCATCGGGCCCCACAGGTCCGACCTTGGCCATGTGGTTTGGATCGGCCTTCTTGTACCGCGTCTTCACCATGGCCCAGGCCTCCCTGGCACCTTGACAGCAGGCCAATATCTTCCATAAACGGAAGCGCTGCCGTGCTCCCTAAAGCTTCTCCGCAAGCTCTTCAAGGCCCTCAGGTAGGGAGACGGACGGCTATAAGGCCTGGACGACGCCACTCATCGCCTGCCGAACACGTTCGAGCAGTTGCACCAGCTCGGGAAGTTGGTCACCCGTTGAACCGGGCATTTCCTCCGCAGGGCGACCTGTGAGCACACCTACAGACATATTTCTATCAATCGACTTCCTCGTTGAACTCTTCTTTTCAAAAGAGTTTGCTCAAGCACTTACTATAGATGCTGCAACGAAGCCGCTGATTCTCCTTCACGGAGCCAGACAGCTCGGCCCGAACACCTTTTAGCTCTTCTCCAAGCTGGGTGTGGGCGTCTTGGAGCTTGTTCCTCTCCTGCTGCACCTTCATAAGCACCCTCTCGTCGGCCTTCAGCTGGTGCAGTAGGTGTTGCTTGTCCGGATCCAGTCCGGCAACATCTGCAATATCATTGTCAGACTTATACGCATGCCACACACCGCTTATCTTTTTTAAAAATAATGTGTTACTGGAGGGGGTCTCTGTGTCTCCTCCTGCGGCAGCTAGTGCGGCCTCAAGTTGGGCCTTGCACTCTTGTAGCTCCTAGGACAATTAGGTATTCTTCTCCGTAAGATCCTGCACATTAAATGATCCTTAAATCAGTTATTTTAACTACTTTAAGTCTTGGGGGCTACTGGCATATACAACTATCATAATCCCTTACCCGTATGTCTCTCACATACTGCTCCGCGGCTCTGGTTAAACCATCTTGAGCGGCACGGAGGTGCGCATCTCCTGCGTTAAAGGCATTCAACGCCTCTGGGGAGAAACACGTGTCACGCAGAACCGTCCGGCGACGCCTATGATTCATGGCGCTCTCCACCTCAGACCTGGTGGCGGACAACCTGTCGGCATCCTCCGTTGGAGGAGTACCCGGCTCGCGCCTTGCGCTCGCCTCCCCCTCCGGACCAGGTGTTGGAACCTGGTTGGCGGAGGCTTGGTTGGCAACCTCTCCGGGCACAGTCCGGCGAGCGTTCTTTCTCCTGAAAAAGTCATGAGCATTAATACACCTCCTAGGAATCTTTTTCCTAAACAACGGTCGCGAGCTATACCGTTGCGGTGACGTTTCTATTCGCACCGCGCCCCTCGTCCGCCTACGGGGCCGGACTGACCCTTGTTAGTCAGCCGCCGCGGGTGCGGCTTCCCGCCTTGAAGGCACCTCCTGCAAGACACCGTTGTATACGGTGGTCAGAAATACGCAAGGATGAAGTAATGGTGTCAGGACTCCGGTCATAATTACCTGGGAAGCCAGAGATAGGCCGAGATAGTCAGCCGTAATGGCGACTAGAGCATTGTCCATGCTAAGTTGGTGGAATACCCCGTCAATTAGCTCCACCTTTATGTCCGGATCCTCTTCGGAGGCCGGGTCAAGGGATCTTCCTGGGTCCTCGGGTTGTGGAGCCGGACTGTGTATGCCCTCCACATCCCGACGCAGTTCCTGCGTCAAAATCATAAAATAAGGCATTTAACATTGAAAGCATGGGCCGGATGAATAAACGTCCGCTTACCCAGCTCTGAGGGTTATTCATGGAGAACCCATTCAATGGGCTCGTCTGGAGGAAGTCCTCCTTCTCCCCCTTGTACAGGCCAGACAGAATCTTCACCAGATCTGCGGCCGATCCCGGCCCCTTGCGGCCATGACGGGTGGCATCATTCTCCCCATTGAAATCCCACATGGGGTGGCCCCTATATTGGAGCAGCTGCACCCCTCGCATAATGCACGTGGCCATGACCCCAATCATGGTCAATCTGGAATGGGCCAGCAACCTTATCCGGCCCATCAAATAATGGACGCTCCTGTCTTCCTCCTGTTGAGGGCTCCGCGGGCGCCAACTTAGGCGTTTCTTCAGAGGAGCCGTGCTGAACTCCGGGAGGCCGATCCGAACTGGGTCCGACAGTGGAGCATCTTCCACATAGAACCATTCCGAGGGCCAGTCATCGGACACCTTCTTTGGGGTTCTAGATAGATATCCGGTCCCGGCGATGCGCCATATTTCGGCACCGCCCACTTGATATATTGACCCCTCGTGAGAACGGGGTACGAGGCAAAATAGCCTCTTCCACAGCACAAAATGGGGCTCGATGCCCAGGAACAGCTCGCAAAGAGCTACGAAACCCGCGATGTGCAGAATAGAGGCGGGCGTGAGGTGATGAAGCTGGAGTCCATAGAACTCCAGGAGCCCCCGGCGGAACGGATGTACGGGTAATCCGAGCCCCCTTATTAGATAAGGGACGAATCACACCCGCTCCCCTTTGGAGGGACTAGGGGTGGCCTCCTCTTTCTTTCCACCTTTGTAGGTGGCCAGCCCGGCTCGAACCAGGACCATAAAGGCCGGAGGAAGGAATCCCTCCGCTTGGAGCGTCACCAGCTCGTTGTGCGGAACTAAACATCTCCTCCAATCTCCTGGCGAAGGGCTGGGAGCGCGAGAGGAGGAGCCGCGCCGACGGTCCATGATAGAATAGATTTTTGGTCAGAAGCGCTCCGATGAGTACTCGCGGAAGGAAGATGGTATGATTTGGATCTGGATTCTTGCCTCTCTTATAGGCAATTATTTGCACAGCTAGGGGGTAAAATATAAAAATACCCTAGCCTTTTGCATTCGTGTGACACGTGGAAGAGGGCCATTATTGGGCGTGGAAGCCAAGGAGCGCAACATTTGTAAGGAAGCCGGACACTATTCGGCAAGCACATGGAATTGGGAGGAGAACCCGCTTTGCAACGCCGAAGACAATATACGCGCCGGACTCATTGTCATTGAAGCCTGGTTCGGGGGCTACTGAGGGAGTCCTGGACTAGGGGGTGTCCGGATAGCCGGACTATCATCGTCGGCCGGACTCCAAGACTATGAAGATACAAGATTGAAGACTTCGTCCCGTGTCCGGATGGGACTTTCCTTGGCGTGGAAGGCAAGCTTGGCAATACGGATATGTAGATCTCCTACCATTGTAACCGACTCTGTGTAACCCTAGCCCTCTCGGGTGTCTATATAAACCGGAGGGTTTTAGTCCGTAGGACGAACAACCATTACAACGATCATACCATAGGCTAGCTTCTAGGGTTTAGCCTCCTTGATCTCGTGGTAGATCCACTCTTGTACTACCCATATCATCAATATCAATCAAGCAAGAGTAGGGTTTTACCTCCATCGAGAGGGCCCGAACCTGGGTAAAAACATCGTGTCCCTTGTCTCCTGTTACCATCTGCCTAGACGCACAGTTCGGGACCCCCTACCCGAGATCCGCCGGTTTTGACACCGACAGTGAGCATTTATCGAACTTCATAGGTGCCTCACCCAAACTTGATGCCAAATGGATGATGCATCACCACAATGACCTATCGATGCTCATGGTCGCGCCTCATGGTTGCATCGGCTGGTGAAGCTGATCAATTTTCAATGAAAAACAAGCTGTCTTCCATCAGTGCTCTTTGCTTGTTACGCACAAAGATGATATCCATCGTCAGTTCACCTTGGTTGCATTGGAGATGCAGTCGTCTTTCACGTTGGTGCAATTTTATCACACAATTGGCTATGAACCAAATGTTTCCTCGAAGAAGGATCGACGTTGGTACTAAGAGCATAAGTTTTGTATTTATTTCTAAGCCTTCTCACAACTTTGTCTCCAGCTCCCCTGTAATTTTATTTGTCCAACTATTAACTTTGATTTAAAAATGGTGTGGACTAAAAACCCGGATGGACGTAGTAGCCCTCCATTTTTATTTACTCCGCATATTAGATTTGACTGAAGTCAAACTTTGTAATACTCTCAAACCTTTCTGATAACTGGAATTAAAATTCTTTATTTGTACACACTCTCACACGTTTCCGATAATTTGGCGCATGTGTGTTTGTTCACTTAAGGGAGGGTAGTGTACCACACGTGAAGGATAGGAAGTGCGACCAGGACGCATGGGCGTGGATCGTTAGTTCATCGGAAGTAGTACTAGTTTTCTTCACTGTAAATTAAATAAAGAGTTTCGTTTCGTACTTACACAATTTAAAACGATTGTTATGGAGAGAATAAGAAAACCACTCCACTATATATTAGTCGTATACACACGAGAGTACTATATGGACGCAGCTTCATTGACTTAGGTCACCTGCCTTTGGGTTTATGACAGGTGGGCCCAAAATGTGGCTGGCTCACCTGTCATACAGCCAAAAGCAGATGGAGTGAAGGCACCGGAGCTCAGTCCGTACTACATTAGTATATATATAAGCGGGAGCCTCATCGCTTGTTCGCTAGGGTTTGCACTCTCCGCACGCTCGCTGCAATACATATATGTTACACGCTGGAGGCTCAGCGTTCATTTGCTAGGGTTTGCTATATTCACAGTCTCTCACCCTCTCTTCACAAGATCTAAACAAGATTGTGTTGGCCTCTTGTCTCTCTCTCCCCCCTCACAGCTGGTGAAGGAGGCGTCTGTATCCCGTCGCACCGGGAAGGGGAGGAGGTGCAGCGTTAACTCTATCACCTTCGGCGAGGGAGGCAATCCACTGCCGGCTGCGCTGTTCTCTTTCACCCAGTGCCTGTGCGGGAGGGCCACCGACCCCTTCTTCCTCGCTGCCGTACGTAGTGTGGGCAGATCCGGCCTCCCGCCGCACGCCTTGCCACATCCTGACGACCCTAAGGTATAAGTTTCTTTGAAACCGTTGTTGCTCTAGCTGCATGTGGATCTTTTTCGATGTGTAGTCGAATCTAGGTCTTGGTTCAAAGAGGAAAGAAAGGTGCGGTGGGGTGGAGCATGAATCTAGGACGTGGTTCAATGAGGAAAGGAGGGAAGAAAAGTAGTATAGACTGGCTATCCAGCCGCTTTGTTGGTTGAAAAGGGAAAAAGGGCGTAACCCAGTACACACATCTGTAAGGAACCGATCTCTTTGTTGAAAAGGGAAAGAAACTGGGGGGGTCGGGTAGTTTGTGCAGGACTAGATTTGCTGCCCTCACATAGGAAAAAAGTTCAAAGAGAACAAATATGGGACCAACACAGATATGCTGCTTGGCTACATACTCTGCATCACCCATTTATACGTGTGGATGCACATGGTGCTAGCATGTCCCATACAACTATTTTGCTGTTGTTAATCTAAGAATACCGCCAGAAAATTGAAGCAATGCCACTGTTAAAAGTAAATTACATTTATTAACGAATGTTGTTTCAAGAGAGTGTCTCTATTAATATGAATCAATGCAACCGTTTTAGAAATGCTACGATCCTACTTTGTTTTCCATCCAAGATAAGTTAGATGCTTCTTTCTGTCACTATTTGTTTCATCCTCCTTTATCGGCAAGTAATTGTTTCCTTTTTTGCCTCTGTTAGACAGGGGTATCGATTCAACTTGTTGCTATTGCGACATTTTGCTTCGCTACTCGAAACACTTATGTTTTAAGAGTGTTTTGTGCAGTTCAACTGGAATGTCACACCGGTGACTTTGCCTAATATTGGTGGAACTGCACAAAAGGAGATCGAGATTTGTTTCCAGTGTTCTTGTCGAGTTGTTTCAAATCTTGGTCTCAACCACATGATATGTATTCAACTTGTTGCTATTGCGACATTTTGCTTCGCTACGCGAAACACTTTGCTTGATTTCAGTGCAACTGCACAAAATGAGATTGGATTTCCTATTCGTGTTAGCAGATTCGTATTTTATCCTGGTGTTCTCATGAAAGGTCAGTACAGGCCTTCATACACATGATTGTGCAGTGTGCTTTGAGATGTTGTGCTACCTGTATTGGTATTGTTTTAAATAAATGTTGAATTTAAACTATTGTATTACTGTCTTTTCCCATTAAGTAGTGAACAAAAATTGGACCAACCCAGACATGACGCTTGTTGCTTTGTTATAACAAACTCTGCATCACCCCCTTTATAAGTAGATGGAAGCACATATTGTTGTTGCGCCCACTCTCCCCTGGAACTGTTTATGCTTTTCGTTAATCTAATGCCGCTGGTAAAATTAAGAAATGCCACTCTCAGAATTAATTAACTACTGAATCTTAGTTCAAAACTGCAACACTTGTTAGGAATGGTATTATCCTGCTTTGTAGTTCTTTCTACATGTTTAACCAAGGTATTGTTAAGATAATGTCTCTTTAAAAATGAATCGGTTGCATTGTTTTAGGAATGGTACTTTTCTGCTTTGTCGTTCTTTATACATGTTGAACCAAGGCATTGTTAAGATCATGTCTCAGTCAATATGAATGAATCACACTGATGGAGAATTGCTCCTCTCCTGCTTTGTTCCCATTAAGACAAGTCATCAACCGTTATTTCTCAGTAATTTTTTCCCTTATACCTATTGTTGCTTACAGGGATCAAAATTAAAGCTCGGTTTTATTCCAACTTCGATTTTAGTTGAACTGCACAAAAGGAGCCAATGTGTCCAAGGCAAACTGCTGCCTTACTGGGTCCAGTTCGTCGTTCCACTTTGCAGAAAGAAGCAGTCACTGGATGCGGTACATTACAGAAGGAATGACCGAGAAGCTTTACAGAGTATTATTAGACACCGGTGACATGACTAGTCTGCAGAGACCATTGGCAATTTAACAACACGTGGAGTGCCCTGGGCAAAAAGTGCCCAAACAAGTACAAGAAGCTAAGACAGGACATGATCATAGGCATTACATATTTTGAATGGGAAAAGCTTGTCAAAGTTTAATCATTGATGTTAGCAAGAAGACGTTAGTTTAATATATTGGAATTGGAAAACCTTGTCAAAATTTGCTCATTGATGTTAGCAAGAAGACGTTAGCTTAATATATTGGAATTAGAAAACCTTGTCAAAATTTGCTCATTGATGTTAGCCAGAAGACATGCATTTGATATTTTTGAGTGGGACGCCCTTGCTGTCAACAGCGTCGAGTGGTTTTTCCTATTCCTGAGTTCAGTTTAGAAGTAAATAGTTACTCTGCTGAGATATTCTTGTGTTAAGAGTTTGTTCTGAATATTGTCTATGTAATGCCAGGCCTTGTGTTTGATTGCAAAGTTGAGCTTGGAATGTTGTGGCATGCGGCATCACAAGCTGTTCATCGTGCCTCCTGAGAATAATGCTTCGTATTGTTTTGCATGTCGATCTAATGCCAGTGATTTGCTTGTTAAGAAGATCATCCTCTTCTGTTGTTTCTGTGCGTAAGAAGTTCATCGTCTGATGTTTCATTCATAGCCTATACGACATGTCAGGTAGGTTAGACGTGAAACCATATGATCTTCCGACCAACTCATGATATTAGGCCGTGATTGGATCGTCGTTTTCCAACCAAAACCGCTTGTAAAACTGACGCTTGTAAATTAAAGCAGATGGTCTCGGGCGAAGGCGCTTGGTTGGTCGATTTCGACTAGTAAAATATCGGAAGTACTTCACACACGATAAAAACGCTGAACGACACTCGGACGATTGCTAATCCAGCCGTTAGCTGCTGTTTCAGCCTTGCCCATGGATGGCATGATACGCACGTCGTGCATGTATCGTCTGGTAATGTCGTCCATATAGCAATGCTCGTAAAATATACACTGGTCTCTCAAATTACACGTGTAACCTGCCGGTTTTACTTACATACCTCGGGCCTTCCGATGACGAGTAAATTACACTTGTAAGTTAATACAGGTTTGAAATAAACCAGAGCTCCCAAGCGCGGCCTTACCGTTTCATGCCGTCTCAGTTTCTCGAAGGTGCTCATAGGTGTCCGATGATCCTGGCTTCCTGAATGAGCAGCGGGCGTTGTATCAGACCTCCATAGGGCCCGCGAGGCCCTCTCCGTTGTCCTTCGAGTTGTTGCACTCGCCGTGGCGCCGAGCATTGTTAACATGGTCAACGAACATGAGGATTTAGGAGATGACTTTATTTTGACTGGATGACACTAGGGACCCACTAGGGCCATAGCCGTACGTACGCAAGTGCCTCCTTATTATGTACAACTATGTTTTTTTTGCTTTCTCCTGGTTTCCTGACATCATGGTTCCACACCATTGTCAACCTATGTAGTCAATATAAACGAGAGAATTGCACAAGGTACGGCCGACAGCTGGGACCAAGCAGCTCGAGCAGTATTTGTGTTTTTGAGGCGTGAGCACTGCAGAGTTTTTCTTGGCGATGATTTCGTTGTTGTTCAAAGGAGAGCAGGGTATTAACTGGGCGGGCTGTGGCCCGTCCAGCCCAAGCCAGATATCCAGCCCAGATACTACTTTTTTCAAGATGAAAATGGCTAGCCCAGCTATACGTCTTTTAGGAATATCCAGGCAAGGTCAACTTATTATTCTCTGCCCCACTGGGCTGCAAATCTTTCCTAGGAGGGATGCATTAGGCTTAACAGGAAAATGGGCTTTAAAAATAATAAATGGGATGTAATTATAAAAACTAGGCAGTAACTATAAAAAAATGCACCAAACACGAAATTAGTTTATAAAATATTATTTATGGATTTTGAAATCTTAAATTTTCATTGTTGCGCGCGCAATTTTCGTTGGATTTTTACGTAATACAATTTATATTTAATCTGACTAGAAATTTTGGTATAAAAATATTTCAGATCCCATCAAAATGTGGGAAATTTTGTTGAATTCTGTCTCCAACGGTTGGTTGAAATTATTAATCGTTGTCCTAGCTAGAAAATGGGATGTACTTTTAACAAACTGTAAATGGGCTGTTGTAAATTCCATTAGAATTCAAAAATGGGTTGTACATTCTTACAAAACACAAATGTGCTATAAGTTCTCTGCCACACACTTGTGGGCCTACTAAGTGATGCATCCCCTAAAAAAATAAGTTGACGCATATGCAAGGCTTCGTCAACTTATTATAGTCAACACACGGTTCTAGCAACAGTGGCCGTTGGATGTCTATCCAACGGATGTCGTGCTTCTTCTTCAATCTCGTATATTCTTAGCTTCGGCCGCCCAAAAAATGATTCCTCCCCCTGACTTCTAGGGTGCACCATTTTGGGGGCTGAACTGTGGGCCTACTAAGTTGGAGCGTACCAAGGGCTTTGTCAACTTAGTCAATATAAACGATTCTAGCTTCGGTGACCATACGATGTCCATCCAACGGCCGTAGTGCTTCTTCAACCTCTGGTCTTCTTGGTCCAGCCACCCAAAGCAGCGCCGGTCGTGCCGCCTGCTCCTGCCTCTCGAGGTCGGCTGTGCTGCCGCGGAGACCTCACCGCCCCCATACTACTCCCACTGCTGGCTAGGTCATCCCTCCACTCACCCACACCCCCTGTTATTCTGTGGCGACGGCAGCCTCACATCGCAGCCGAACCAGTGAACCCTCGTACTCCTCTCCACGCGGGCTTCCACTCTTGTGTCTTCCCCGGCTCTGCGTCGTCCCCTTCCTAGGCGTCGTCGTCGTCCACCGCCCTGGTGCTCTCGGCATGGCGTGGTCAATGTGGTCAACGACCGACTTCCATCGGAAGAGTACTGTATGTGGAGAGGCTGACAGCTGGGTCCATGGCGGCCGCAAGGAAGTGCCTCCTTATTACGCGCAAAATGATTATTCCTCCACCTGACAGCAGGGACCCACCGGACAGGCCACCTTATTTCACGAAAAAAAAAATGTTTCCCCCTTAACTGCTGGTACCCACCGGACGGGCCACCGTATTTCGTGAAAAAAACGTTTCCCCCGCTGTCAGCTCGGACCCACCGGAAGTGCCTCTTTATTACGCACAAAAAAATGAATACTCCCCCTGCTAGCTGGGACTCACCATGGTGGGAAGCTGACTTGTGGGCCTACTAAGTTGATGGGGACGGAGGGCTTTGTCAACTTAGTCAATATGAACGATTCTAGCTCCACTGACCGTACGATGTCCATCCAACGGCCGTAGTGCTTCTTCAACCTATGGTCTTCTTGCTCCAGCCGCCCAAAGCAGCGCCGGTCATGCCGCCTGCTCCTGCCGCCCGTGGCCGGCTGTGATGCCGCAGAGGCCTCACCACCCCCTACTACTCCCACCGCTGGCCAGGCCATCCCTCTACGCACGCACACCCCTGTTATTCTGCGGCAACGGCAGCCTCACATCGCAGCCGAACGAGTGAACCCTCATACTCCTCTACGTGTGGGCATCCACTGCCGCGTCGTCCCCTTCCTAGGCCTTGCCTTCGTCCACCGCCCTAGTGCTCTCGGTGCGGCGTGGTCAACGTGGTCAAGGAATGACTTCCATCGGACATGGACTGTACGTGGAGAGGCTGACAGCTGGGTCCACGACCGTAGCAAGGAAGTGCCTCCTTATTACGCGCAAAATAATTATTCCTCCACCTGACAACGGGGACCCATCGGATGGGCCACCGTATTTAGCGAAAAACCGTTTCACCCTGTCTGCTGGGACCCACCAATTACATCTTCGCGCGCAAGGAAGTGTGTCCGAAAAAAAACGATTCGCCCCCCTGACTACTAGGACCCACCAGCTACATCTTCGCACGCAAGGAAGTGCCTGACAGTCGGGACCCACCTGGTCGAAGCATACGTAGCGTTGTCATTCTGGTCGCGAATGTGTACGTACATATATACTGGTGGATGTAGAGGCGCGCACGTGTCGTAGTAGAGGCGCGCACGTAGCATGTACACGTACGTACAGCGGCGAGGTGCAATAAAGAAAATACGACCATGTACGTACATACGGGCAGGGTATCTAATGCCTATCGTGCATACGTACATGGCTGGGTCGGAACGGAGAAATAGCATCGTCGTCGTGTTCATGGGGAGCCAACCGGCTGGGTCGGAACGGAATGCATGGTCGTGTTCATCGGGAGGGCTTGGACAGAACAGGCGATGGAAACGAGGCCTGGCGTACCGCACAATGGAGGAAACGGACCTCCTACGTTCGGAACGGGGTCCTGTTGATCGGGAGGGGTGTGGCATACCGTAAAACGGAGGAAACGGACCTCCTACGGCCGAAACGGGGGTCCTGTTGATCGGGAGGGGTGTGGCGTACCGCAAAACGGAGGAAACGGACCTCCTACGGTCGAAACGGGGGTCCTGTTGATCGGGATGGGTGTGGCGTACCGCAAAACAGACGAAACGAACCTCCTACGGTCGAACGGGGGTCCTGTTGATCGGGAGGGGTGTGGCATACCACAAAACGGACGAAACGGACCTCCTACGGTCGAAACGGGGGTCCTGTTCATCAGGAGGGGTGTGGCGTACCGCAAAACGGGACTCCACGGGATACTGTTCATCTCCACCGTCGACCTCCTCCAGCCTCCATGGGCTACCGTCGACCTCCTCTAGCCTCCATGGGCTCCTGTTCATCTAGCCTCCACCGCGCGCTACTCCATCGGCTACTGTTCAACCACCCCTCCACCGTTACTGTTTATCCAGCACTCCATCGTCTACTGTTCATCCAGCCCTCCACACCACGGGGTCCTGTTCAACCACCCCTCCACGGCCACCCCTCCACCGTCTACTGTTCATCCAGCCCTCCATACCATGGGTTCCTGTTCATCCAGAGGCAACGCCACCGCTCACTGTTCATCCAACCCCCCCCCCCGCAATGCTCAGTATTAATCCAATTGATCGGCTTCAGTTAGCAGTAGTAGCGAAGTAATCCCTCCATCGGGTTCAGTTAACAGCCATCGATTGATTGCTCGGGTTCAGTAACGCGTAGCCTGCAGTGCAGTCGCTCAGGTTTAGTTAGAGCCCAACGCCTCGCTCGGGTTCAGTTAGAGCCAACGCCTCGCACATATGCACGTACGTACGAGAGAAACGCGCATCGCTCCACCCCCGACCTCCCACCGTAACCGACAACTCCCCGAAATTTTCCTCCCCCTTGCTTCTACCATGGTTTTTTCCGTCATGGACGGCCCAAAGAATGTCATGCAGCTGCGTCTCCGGCCCGCCCAGGACGAAAAGCCCATTTTCTGTCATGATTTTTTGTCATAGAAGTAGGAGCCCACCACATCTATGATGATACCGGGTTTTGTCACAATTATTGTCATAGAAGTGTCATATGTATGACAGAAAAAAAATTCGTTCAACCCAAAATGTCACGGATGTGTCTTTTTTTTGTAGTGTGTAGAGCCCCTCTGTGATCGATCCCCCTCTGGTAGAGTGCCGGGAAAAGGCCTCCAGATGGGACCTCATGAGAACAGACTTGTGATGGCGAAAAAAGTATTCATGTACTCCTCTGTTGGTTTCCCGATTTTAGAGGATTTATAGAGGTCGAGTTAGGTCAAACGGAGCCACATGGGCCCCACAAGCCACCAGGGCGCGCCCTGCCCCCTAGGCATGCCCTGGTGCCTCGTGGGCCACTGCTCCATCTTCTCGTCCCCTCTTGAAGCTTCCAGGGTCTCTTTCTTGTTGCGTATGACTTGTCCATCTTTATCTTGCTTGTTACGAGACACACTTTTGGTTCTGATGATGTTTTGTTCATCCTTGGGCTTCTCAACCAATGTCTAAACTTGGTTTCTCTCAAAGTTGTGTAGTTCTTTGTGCATGGCATTCACCCAATCGGGGTCTTCTAGGGCTTCATCAGCCTTCATAGGTTCAATACTAGAGATGAATGAGTAATGCTCACAAAAGTTAGCTAAACAAGATACAGAGCGAGTGATTATCCCTGATTTGATGTGGCAAAGAATTTGCTCGACGGGATGGTTCTTGTCAATTCTTGCTCTTACTTGAGGTAGCTTTTTCTTGGGTTGTGGTGATGCTTCCTCATCATCATCATCATCTTCTTCGTTGTGGTTGGTGTTGTCGTTCTCTTGAGGTGGTGGAGAAGGAGGTCGAGGTGGGTCTGCTTATTGCACTTCCTCATTTCCTTCGCCTTGACGTGTTCCACTTGTGGATGCCTCCATATCAACTTTGGTTCACCTTGATGTGAAGTTGGGGCTTCCACTTGAATGGACGAAGTACTCTCCTTCACCTCCGTTGGACGAATCTTGCCAATAGACAAGTCTTGGATTGCTTCCGAAGGATCTTTATCTCCTACATCAATTGACAATTGCTCAACTTGCGAGCCATTAGATTCACCAATCTTCACATCTACCATCTCTTCAACTTTTCGAGTGAAGTTGTTGCAGACATGGTGTTGGGGATCATTGCAGAAAATAAAAAATTTCTACGCATCACCAAGATCAATCTATGGAGTTATCTAGCGATGAGAGAGAGAGAAGTGCATCTACATACCCTTGTAGATCGCGAGCGGAAGCATTCAAGAGAACGGGGTTGATGGAGTCATACTCGTCGTGATCCTAGCGCCGAACGGACGGCACCTCCGCGTTCAACACACGTACGGAGTGGTGACGTCTCCTTCTTCTTGATCCAGCAAGGGGGAAGGATAGGTTGAGGAAGAGAGCTCCAACAGCAGCACGACAGCGTGGTGGTGATGGAGTGGCAGTACTCCGACAGGGCTTCGCCAAGCTCTTAGTCGGAGGAGGAGAGGTGTTGGGGAGGAGAGGGGCTGCGCCTTGGATGTTGTGTGCAGACCACCCCTCGCCCCTCTATTTATAGGGGAAGGAGGAAGGGGGCCGGCCCCCTCTAGATGAGATCTAGAGGGGGGCGGCGGCCAAGGGGAGGGGGCTTGCCCCCAAGCAAGGGGGGCGCCCCCTCTAGGGTTTCCCCCCCAAACCCTAGGCGCATGGGCCCAAGGGGGGATGCGCCCAGCCCTCCAAGGGCTGGTTCCCTTTCCCCCACGGCCCATGAGGCCCTCCGAGAGAGGTGGCCCCTCCCGATGGACCCCCCGGAACCCCTACGGTAACCCCGGTACAATACCGATATGCCCCCGAACCTTTCTGGTGATCATATGATAACTTCCCATATATGAATCTTCACCTCTAGAGCATTCCAGAACTCCTCGTGACATCCGGGATCTCATTCGGGACTCCGAACATCATTTGGTAATCACATACAAGTCTTCCTAATAACCCTAGCATCATCGAACCTTAAGTGTGTAGACCCTACGGGTTCGGGAATCACGCAGACATGACCCAGACCGCTCTCCGGCCAATAACCAACAGCGGGATCTAGATACCCATGTTGTCTCCCACATGTTCCATGATGATCTCATCAGATGAACCACGATATCAAGGATTCAAGTAATCCCGTATACAATTCCCTTTGTCAACCGGTACGTTACTTGCCCGAGATTCAATCGTCGGTATCCCAATACCTCGTTCAATCTCGTTACCGGCAAGTCAATTTACTCATTCCATAATGCATGATCCCGTGACCAACCACTTGGTCACATTGAGCTCATTATGATGATGCATTACTGAGTGGGCCCAGAGATGCCTCTCCGTCATACGGAGTGACAAATCCCAGTCTCGATTCATGCCAACCCAACAGACACTTTCGAAGATACCTGTAGTGTATCTTTATAGCCACCCAGTTATGTTGTGACGTTTGGTACACCCAAAGCACTCCTGCGGTATCCGGGAGTTGCACAATCTCATGGTCTAAGGAAATGATACTTGCAATTAGAAAAGCTCTAGCAAACGAACTACATGATCTTGTGCTATGCTTAGGATTGGGTCTTGTCCATCACATCATTCTCCCAATGATGTGATCCCATTATCAATGACATCCAATGTCCATGGTCAGCAAACCGTAACCATCCATTGATCAACGAGCTAGTCAACTAGAGGCTCACTAGGGACATGTTGTGGTCTATGTATTCACACATGTATTACGATTTCCGGATAACACAATTATAGCATGAACAATAGACAATTATCATGAACAAGAAATATAATAATAACCATTTTATTATTGCCTCTAGGGCATATTTCCAACAGTCTCCCACTTGCACTAGAGTCAATAATCTAGTTACATTGTGATGAATCGAACACCCATAGAGTTCTGGTGTTGATCATGTTTTGCTCGCGGAAGAGGTTTAGTCAATGGATCTGCGACATTCAGATCCGTATGAATTTTGCAAATATCTATGTCTCCATCTTGAAAATTTTCATGAATGGAGTTGAAGCGATGCTTTGATGTGCCTGGTCTTCTTGTGAAACCTGGGCTCCTTGGCAAGAGCAATGGCTCTAGTGTTGTCACAGAAGAGAGTCATCGGCCCCGATGCATTGGGAATAACTCCTAGGTCGGTAATGAACTCCTTCATCTAGATTGCTTCATGTGCTGCCTCCGAGGCTGCCATGTATTCCGCTTCACATGTAGATCCCGCCACGATGCTTTGCTTGCAACTGCACCAGCTTACTGCCCCACCATTCAAAATATGCACGTATCCGGTTTGTGACTTAGAGTCATCCAGATCTGTGTCGAAGCTAGCATCGACGTAACCCTTTATGACGAGCTCTTCGTCACCTCCATAAACGAGAAACATATCCTTAGTCCTCTTCAGGTACTTTAGGATATTCTTGACCGATGTCCAGTGTTCCATGCCGGGATTACTTTGGTACCTTCCTACCAAACTTATGGCAAGGTTTACATCAGGTCTGGTACACAGCATGGCATACATAATAGACCCTATGGCCGAGGCATAGGGGATGACACTCATCCTTTCTTTATCTTCTGCCGTGGTCGCGCATTGAGCTGAGCTCAATTTCACACCTTGCAACACAGGCAAGAACCCCTTCTTGGACTGATCCATATTGAACTTCTTCAATATCTTATCAAGGTATGTGCTTTGTGAAAGACCTATGAGGCGTCTCGATCTATCTCAATAGATCTTGATGCCTAATATATAAGCAGCTTCTCCAAGGTCCTTCATTGAAAAACACTTATTCAAGTAGGCCTTTATGCTGTCCAAAAGTTCTATATCATTTCCCATCAAAAGTATGTCATCCACATATAATATGAGAAATGCTACAGAGCTCCCACTCACTTTCTTGTAAACGCAGGCTTCTCCATAAGTCTACATAAACCCAAATGATTTGATCATTTCATCAAAGCGAATGTTCCAACTCCGAGATGCTTGCACCAGCCCATTGATGGAGCGCTGGAGCTTGCATACCTTGTTAGCATTCTTAGGATCGACAAAACCTTCCGGTTGCATCATATACAATTCTTCCTTAAGATAGTCGTTATGGAATGCCGTTTTGACGTCTATTTGCCATATCTCATAATCATAGTATGTGGTAATTTCTAACATGATTCGGACGGACTTCAGCTTCGCTACGGGAGAGAAAGTCTCGTCGTAGTCAACCCCTTGAACTTGTCGATAACCCTTAGTGACAAGTCGAGCCTCATAGATGGTAACATTACCATCCGTGTCCGTCTTCTTCTTAAAGATCCATTTGTTTTCTATTGCTCGCCGATCATCGATCAAGTCTGTCAAAGTCCATCTTTGTTTTCATACATGGATCCTATCTCGGATTGCATGGCTTGAAGACATTTGTTGGAATCTAGGCCCACCATCGCTTCTTCATAGTTCAAAGGTTCACCGTTGTCTAACAACATGATTTCTAGGACAGGGTTGCCATACCATTCTGGTGTGGAATGAGTCCTTGTGGACCTACGAAGTTCAGTAGTAACTTGATCCGAAGTACCTTGATCATCATCATTAACTTCCTCTCTAGTCAGTGCAGGCACCACAGGAACATCTTCCTGAGCTGCGCTACTTACCGGTTCAAGAGGTAGTACTTCATCAAGTTCCACTTTCCTCCCACTTACTTCTTTCGACAGAAACTCTTTCTCTAGAAAGGACCCGTTCTTGGCAACAAAGATCTTGCCTTCGGATCTGAGGTAGAAGGTATACCCAATGGTTTCCTTAGGGTATCCTATGAAGACGCATTTTTCCGACTTGGGTTCGAGCTTTTCAGGTTGAAGTTTCTTTACATAAGCATCGCATCCCCAAACTTTTAGAAACGACAGCTTAGGTTTCTTTCCAAACCATAATTCATACGGTGTCGTCTCAACGGATTTAGACGGTGCCCTATTTAAAGTGAATATAGTTGTCTCTAAAGCGTATCCCCAAAATGATAGCCGTAAATCGGTAAGAGACATCATAGACCGCACCATATCCAATAGAGTGCGATTACGACGTTCGGACACACCGTTACGCTGAGGTGTTCCAGGCGGCGTAAGTTGTGAAACAATTCCACATTTCCTTAAGTGCGTACCAAACTCGTGACTTAAATATTCTCCCCCACGATCTGATCGTAAGAACTTTATTTTTCTGTCATGTTGATTCTCCACCTCATTCTGAAATTCCTTGAACTTTTCAAAGGTCTCAGACTTGTGTTTCATTAAGTAGACATACCCATATCTACTTAAGTCATCAGTGAGGGTGAGAACATAACGATAGCCACCGCGAGCCTCAACGCTCATTGGACCGCACACATCAGTATGTATAATTTCCAATAAGTTGGTTGCTCGCTCCATTGTTCCGGAGAACGGAGTCTTGGTCATTTTGCCCATGAGGCATGGTTTGCACGTGTCAAATGATTCGAAATCAAGAGACTCCAAAAGTCCATCCGCATGGGGCTTCTTCATGCGTTTTACACCAATGTGACCAAGGTGGCAATGCCATAGATATGTGGGACTATCATTATCAATCTTACATCTTTTGGTATTCACACTATGAATATGTGTAACATCACGTTCGAGATTCATCAAGAATAAACCATTGACCAGCGGGGCATGACCATAAAACATATCTCTCATATAAATAGAACAACCATTATTCTTGGATTTAAATGAGTAGCCATCTGTATTAAACGAGATCCAGATACAATGTTCATGCTCAAAGCTGGCACTAAATAACAATTATTGAGGTTTAAAACTAATCCCGTAGGTAAATGTAGAGGTAGCGTGCCGACGGCGATCACATCGACCTTGGAACCATTCCCGACGCGCATCGTCACCTCATCCTTCGCCAGTCTCCGCTTATTCCGCAGCTCCTGTTTGAGTTACAAATATGAGCAACGGCACCGGTATCAAATACCCAGGAGCTACTACGAGTACTGGTAAGGTAGGCATCAATAACATGTATATCACATATACCTTTGGTGTTGCCGGCCTTCTTGTCCGCTAAGTACTTGGGGCAGTTCCGCTTCCAGTGACCGTTCCCCTTGCAATAAAAGCACTCAGTCTCAGGTTTGGATCCGTGCTTTGGCTTCTTCCCGACAACTGGCTTACCGGGCACGGCAACTCCCTTGCCGTCCTTCTTGAAGTTCTTCTTACCCTTGCCTTTCTTGAAACTGGTGGTTTTATTGACCATCAACACTTGATGTTCCTTTTTGATTTCTACCTCCGATGATTTTAGCATTGAAAATACCTCAGGAGTAGTTTTCACCATCCCCTGCATATTGTAGTTCATCAAAAAGCTCTTGTAGCTAGGTGGGAGCGACTGAAGGATTCTGTCAATGACCGCCTCATCCGGGAGGTTAATGTCCAGCTGGGACAAGCGGTTGTGCAACCCAGACATTTTGAGTATGTGCTCGCTCACAGAACTATTTTCCTCCATCTTACAACTGTAGAACTTGTCGGAGACTTCATATCTCTTGACCCGGGCATGAGCTTGGAAAACCATTTTCAGCTCCTGGAACATCTCATATGCTCCGTGCTGCTCAAAACGCTTTTGGAGCCCCGGTTCTAAGCTATAAAGCATGCCTCACTGAACGAGGGAGTAATCATCAACACACGACTGCCAAGCGTTCATAACGTCTTGGTTCGCTGGGGCGGGTGCGTCACCTAGCGGTGCTTCTAGGACATATGCTTTCTTGGCAGCTATGAGGATGATCCTCAAGTTCCGGACCCAGTCCGTATAGTTGCTACCATCGTCTTTCAGCTTGGTTTTCTCTAGGAACGCGTTGAAGTTGAGGTTGACATGAGCGTTGGCCATTTGATCTACAAGACATTTTGCAAAAGTTTTTAGACTAAGTTCATGATAAATAAGTTCATCTGGTCAAATTATTTAATGAACTCCCACTCAGATAGACATCCCTCTAGTCATCTAAGTGGTACATGATCCGAGTCAACTAGGTCGTGTCCGATCATCGCGTGAGACGGACTAGTCATCATCGGTGAACATCTTCATGTTGATCATATCTTCTATACGACTCATGTTCGACCTTTCGGTCTCTTGTGTTCCGAGGCCATGTCTGTACATGCTAGGCTCGTCAAGTCAACCTAAGTGTTTTGCATGTGTAAATCTGGCTTACACCCGTTGTATGTGAACGTTAGAATCTATCACACCCGATCATCACATGGTGCTTCGAAACAACGAACTTTCGCAACGGCG
Source organism: Triticum dicoccoides (assembly GCF_002162155.2). Lineage (NCBI taxonomy): Eukaryota > Viridiplantae > Streptophyta > Magnoliopsida > Poales > Poaceae > Triticum > Triticum dicoccoides. Next base: position 75,730,343 of record NC_041389.1, on the reverse strand, counting down.
CACAGTTAGGGGGAACACTTTCTTGAAATTATTATGAGGGATCATCTTATCTACTACCGTCGTTCGAAGCAAATAAGATGCAAAAACATGATAAACATCACATGCAATCAAATAGTGACATGATATGGCCAATATCATTTTGCTCCTTTTGATCTCCATCTTCGGGGCGCTGTGATCATCATTGTCACCGGCATGACACCATGATCTCCATAATCATGATCTCCATCATCGTGTCTCCATGAAGTTGTCTCGCCAACTATTAGTTCTACTACTATGGCTAACGGTTTAGCAATGAAGTAAATAATTACATGGTGTTATTCAATGACACGCACGTCATACAATGAATAAAGACAACTCCTATGGCTCCTGCCGGTTGTCATACTCATCGACATGCAAGTCGTGATTCCTATTACAAGAACATGATCAATCTCATACATCACATATATTTCATTCATCACATCCTTTTTGGCCATATCACATCACAAGGCATATGCTGCAAAAACAAGTTAGACGTCCTCTAATTGTTGTTGCATGTTTTACGTGGCTGCAATAGGGTTCTAGCAAGAACGTTTCTTACCTACGCCAAAACCACAACATGATATGCCAATTTCTATTTACCCTTCATAAGGACCCTTTTCATCGAATCCGATCCGACTAAGGTGGGAGAGACAGACACCTGCTAGCCACCTTATGCAACTAGTGCATGTCATTCGGTGGAACCTGTCTCACATAAACGTATGTGTAAGGTCGGTCCGGGCCACTTCATCCCACGATGCCGCCAAAACAAGATAAGACTAGTAGTGGCAAGTAAATTGACAAAATCTACGCCCACAACAAAATTGTGTTCTACTCGTGCATAGAAACTACGCATAGACCTAGCTCATGATGCCACTGTTGGGGATCGTTGCAGAAAATAAAAAAATTCTACGCATCACCAAGATCAATCTATGGAGTCATCTAGCAACGAGAGAGAGAAGTGCATCTACATACCCTTGTAGATCGCGAGCGGAAGCGTTCAAGAGAACGGGGTTGATGGAGTCGTACTCGTCGTGATCCAAATCACCGATGATCCTAGCGCCGAACGGACGGCACCTTCGCATTCAACACACGTACGGAGCGGTGACGTCTCCTCCTTCTTGATCCAGCAAGGGGGAAGGAGAGGTTGAGGAAGAGAGCTCCAACAGCAGCACGACGGCATGGTGGTGATGGAGTGGCAGTACTCCGACAGGGCTTCACCAAGCTCTTAATCGGAGGAGGAGAGGTGTTGGGGAGGGGAGGGCTGCGCCTTGGATGTTGTGTGCAACCCTCCCCTCTATTTATAGGGGAAGGAGGAAGGGGGTCGTCCCCCTCTAGATGAGATCTAGAGGGGGCGGCGGCCAAGGGGAGGGGGCTTGCCCCCAAGCAAGGGGGGGCGCCCCCTCTAGGGTTCCCCCCCAAACCCTAGGCACATGGGCCCAAGGGGGGATGCGCCCAGCCCTCCAAGGGTTGGTTCCCTTTCCCCCACGGCCCATGAGGCCCTCCGAGAGAGGTGGCCCCTCCCGGTGGACCCCCGGAACCCCTCCGGTGGCCCCGGTACAATACTGATATGTGACGCCCGGATAATTAAGCTACAGTAATCCCAGGCTAATGGTGCCACGTCACCACGGTTACTGTTGTTAACCTTGCGATGATTCGAAACCGTTTGAAAATTCAAATTCAAATTAATGTCAATAATAAAAGTTTTCAAACATAAAATAAAAATGTTCGGTTTGTACTAAATATTACATAGATAATTATGGTGTAGAAGACACAGTTTTATAAAATGCATAAATATTTTAAATTGAATGAAAACAGAAGAGAAAATAAATAAAAGAAAGAAAATACAAAAGAGATAAACAAACAAAAAAAGAAAAGGAAACCCCCATCTGGGCCTCGGCCCAGCAGGCCGACGGACCGCCAGGCCGGCCCACCCCGGTCCCCTTTATCCCCCCACGCGACCACACCCAAACCCTAACCTAACCACCCCCCACTCGCACCACTCCACCCCCGCTGGATCTGGATCGGGAGGACTCCCGATCCCCTCGCCCCTGCACGTCGACGCCGACGCCGGCGCCCAGAGCTCCGACCCCCCACCAGACTGCTTCCTCCACCCCACCGGCCTGCCTC